>NC_092874.1:307517102-307672102 GCF_028372415.1 Notamacropus eugenii | reverse complement strand
GCAGAATGATAGTATACTTGGTGAGAGAAATATTTGGGGGTCAAATCCCATTTCAGTCACTTCCTACTTTTATGAACCTGTGGGAGAGTGATACAATGGGAACGTAAGAATGCAATAATACAATGCTAGATTTGAGAATCATTAAACCAAGGCTCAAATTCCAACTTTGGTACAGCTGCCCGTATGACTTTGTATGATGGGCCTCAATTTCCTCATCTTCAAAGAGTGGAAAAAGAATTAGATCCATTCTAACATCTCCTCCATCTCCAAATTTATTATTTCTCTCTAAGCCTAAGCTTTCCCCTCTGAAAAATGGGGGAAATAATGTCCAAAAATAACTCCCAAGCTTGTTGTGAAGTTTAAATTAAATGGTGAACATAACGTTACAGATATAGTAGTAATTAATATCTAGGTGAATTAGTATTGATCTCTATTAAGAACTGAGTAAACTCTTACGGGGAGATGGAGAGGAGCTGGATTTGACCCATGCCCTTGAGGAATCCATGGCAAATTAGAAGTGGAGATAAGAAAGAGCATTAAGAAACTTAAGGCAACCCTGAAAAAAATATCCCCTGAGTGGTACCAACAGGATGAGATACCAGGGTCCAGAGAAAGGACCATTCCTAGGGCCTGGGAATTCAAGGGGGGTTCCTCTCTGAGGGGAAACGGCATAATTTGATGAGTTCAGTTTTTCCCTCCATCATTTCCTCTAGTAGCCAGTATGTTTTGCTTGTCACAGAAGAGTTGAATGTTTGCTGAATGACTACTCCTAATGCTGTGTTGGTGTGGGGTCATCTTCTGCTTAAGAATCTCTCTTACCACCTTTGCCCCTTAATCCCACTGCCTGTCACATAACTAGTCTGCTAAACTCCTCTCCCTCAGGGTCTAGAATTCTCCTGTTGATTCCCATCAGAGTGAGATGGGATGGTCTTGCTGACAATAGGGAAGGGACGTATTCAGGGAGTCTGAGTTCAAGCTCATCTCTCCACCCCTTTGTTAACTGTTGAGAGTAATTTGTAAGGCATTTTTATTAAGCTTTGGGTTCTGTTGGATGTCTTTGAGGACCCTTTGAGGGACCAAAAAATCACAGAGTCTGGCATTTTGTAATCTGATAATTATTTGAGTGCTGAATAGGATTCTGTAGCAGCCAGATAAGTGTTGAATATCCACCCTCCAGTGAATCACAACATAACTCACTTCCTACGGTGGGACATTACACTTTGAGAGAGTTCTAATGTGTTCTTACATTGAGCCAAACTGGGCCTCTGTAACTGCTGCCTAGTTCTATGTTAAATCTGGGATTACGGCCTAGCTATGACCTTCCTAAAATGTGGTGCCTAGCATTGAACACAACACTCCATATAGGCAAAAAGAAGGTGACATTCTCTACTTCAGTAGAACTGGACATTATAACATCAGCTGGCCTTCATCCTTTGAGCTGCTCTGTCAATGGAGTTTACAACCCATGAAAACTCCTGAGATCTTTCATTCAAATTGTTGTTAGACTTGGCCTAGATGTATAGGGTCCATCTTATAAATTCATTTGATTCCTGGAACTCATTCTACCTCCTCAGTCGAAAACGACTTGAAGATCATGTCAACCTTCTGCCTGATTCTTGAGTTTCTTCTCACCTTTGTTAGCAACCCAACCAGACTCTTCCCAAACAATTTCAGTGACAGGGAGCTTCCTGACATTTGAAGAAGCTTGTTACATAGCAGTGATGTGTGTGTGTATGTGTATGTGTGTGTATTTATGAGAAAGAGGGAGACAGAGAGACAGAAAGAGAGGCAGAGAGATCGCTACATCACTGGGGTAAGAATATGTGGATTTGAGCCTCACCTAATACTAACTACTTGTATGATAGTGGCCTCTCTGGACCTTAGTTTCATTATCTGTGAAACAAAGATCTGAATACCAACCTAACAGAATAGTTGAGAGGATGAAATGAGATATTATCTGTAAATACCTTTATAAAACTTAAAGAAGTATAGATTTTTCAGCTACAAATATTTTTATAAGTAAGTCCCTTCCATTGTATGGCAACTCATATGGTTAGGAAGCTTGAAATAACATGGGTAAAGTCTGTTTCTGTAATTTGTATTGTTATTCAGTCATTATTCAATCATGTCTGACTCTTTGTGACCCTATTTGGGGTTTTCTTGATAAAGATACTGGAATCTTTTGCCATTTCCTTCCTCAGGTCATTTTACAGTTGGAGAAATTGAGGCAAACAAGGTAAAGTGACTTACTCAGGACCACCCAGCTAGTAAGTGTCTGAAGTTGGATTTGAACTCAGGACGATGAGTCTCCTGATTCTAGACCTAGCAATTTATCCACTGTGCCACCTGGGTGCCCCTGTAATCTGTAATACCATTATAATAATTAGTCATTTAAAGTTATGGGAAATATAATAGCCATAATCATTCACACGGTTCTCTTCCTTTTTGCTTTAGGGAGTTTATTTTAAAGAAAAAGTTATATGTTCAGTCACAAGTGTTCAAAGCCCCCACTTAGGAAAACATCTTAACATTTAGATAGAGGGTAATTTGAAATTTATGTCTCTTGCTAGTTAGCCACTAGCCTTTTGATAACTGATTTTAGAATAATGGAAACACTTAGGTGACAAGACAGCAGATTCTGCTTCAAAGTTTTTGGGTAGGTGGGTACCAGGACTTGGCCGCATGTTGTAGTGCAGGGAATAAATGACTGACCTTTGAGTCAGGGAGACACGAGTTCGAATCTCACTTTGATCTCTGTTTGTTTGCTCCTGGACAAGTTATTTAATATCTCTCAAAAATAGATTCTTCATCTAAAAATGTGGACCATAACAGCACCTGATTCATAGGTTTCCTGGGGGAACTGGATGAGAAATATGGTAAAGAGTTTTTCAAATCTTAAAATGTTAAATAAATGTGAGCCATTATTATGTCAAAAGTCAACCATTTGGTCCCAATTCTGCTTTTAAGGCCAGGCAGAAAAAAAAAGAATCCTTTTTTCATATAACTGCCCTAGAAGTACTTAGAGACATTGATGATGCTTATTCTTAGTTTATTTAGATTAAATAAATATCTACAGTTCCTTCAACTGATTTTTCTACTGCCTGATGGCTAGGTGAGTCCCCACCCTGGCCATGAATCTTCCCTACAACACATCATGAGGGCAACTATGATGAATTTGGAGACAGAAGTCCTGGGTTTGCATCTTGGTTCTACTGCTTGCTATAGAAATGAACTTGGGAAAATCAATGAAACTCCCCAGGACCCAATATCCTCATCTGCACCAAGGTCAAACTAGCTAGTTTCAAAGGACTTTTCCGGTTCTTGTTTTAGGACAAAGATTTCAGCCTATAATCAGTATCTCCCCCATATTCTAGACCAGGGGTGGGGAACCTGGGACCTCAAGACCACATTTGGCCCTCTAGGTCCAAAAGAATGGCTCTTTGATTGAATCCAAACTTCACAGAACAAATCTCCTTCATAAAAGAATTTTCTCTGTAAAACGTGGACTTAGAAGGCCACATGTGACCTTGAGGCTGCAGGTTCGCCACACCTATTCTAGACTATCTTATAAGACATAGTTTGCTACCACCCTTCCCTTCCAAAGATGCCTCCCTTGTCACATCCCAGACTTCTTGGAACCTAGAACGTCCATCATTATTTCTCAAAGATAAAGGGAGGAATTGGGTAAGAAATAGAGACAAGCCAACAGCAAAACAAATTAAAACGGAATATTATTCAGTTTCTCCCTCTTCTCAAAGTTATGTGTGTGTGTGTGTGTGTGTGTGTGTGTATGTGTGTGCATGATAATGATGACTATCATGTAGTACTTATCTGGAGGTAAGGAAAAAAACTGCTGAGTGTATTAAAATCTTATTTTTAATTCATAGTGTGTTGGGAAAGTAAAACCTTTCTTCAAAAAAATGAGAGAGTGTGTCTAGCAAGAGTTTTGTGGAAGCCTACCAGTTTAATAAACACAGCTCTGAGTAAATAGCATAAAGAATTTATGAAAAACATTTTCGAGTTTATGTATAGCTTGTTTTTGGGGGTCCTGAGGATAAGCCAATCCTTGTCTGACATTCTTCCCTGGCCATACAGACTTTGTCTCTCCTTCTGTGTGGCTTAGCATAGCCCAGATGTGAAGACTTTCGGTAAAAAATCATGTTTATTTAACAGGGAGTGCACTGGCAGAAGACCATCTCACATCTACCACCCATGGACATGGTGAGACAGGGACCTCCTTCCTTCAGGCCCCAATTTTTCTGAGATTGAATGGAGAAGAGTACATTCCAGGGGACTCCTGCTGGTTCTGAGGCAAGTGAAAACAGCGGGATTCCATTCTAGAGACTGAAATTCTGTGATTACCTGACTCCTTTATTGGAGATCTCACAGCCAGGCACATCTCTACTTAGCTCTCCTAATCCAGTCAACCTGAAAGTGACTCACTCATGCTTACAGTCTTCAGGAAGAAAAACAAACTTCTCTTGGGTCTGCCAACCCTGGAAGCCTCTAGCACTCTTAGCCCCATGTTACAGAGGCAAAATAAGATGCTCTGTAGCATATATTGGAGCAGGATTGAAGACAGATGAGCTCTAGCCACAGATTCAGGGGAAAATCACCTGTGTCAGTCTGGAGAGAGGTCCCTAGTGGCAAGACTCCAAAGATTTCTCCTCCAATCAGACCATCAACATATGTTTATTAAACACTTCCTCTCACAGCTCTTGTACATGTGCGGTTGAGTTTTGGAAGTGAAGGAATGAGACTTAACATTTATCTCTGGTGGATTTCACTGGCATAGGGCTGGGTTTGCCCTCATAATGTCAGACCCTGCCCCTGACACTGCCCAGGACACTCAGAAAATCTGTCAGTCTTTGGGACTAAGGATGGGGCTACATCACCAGCCTTTATGATTCTTCTCGTCTCTTTGTCCATGATGATTCACTCTTGGGACGCAGATCATTGGTTCTGAGACTTTGTTGGACAGCCCCTATGAAAGGAGACAACTCCCCTAATGTCCCCATTGAAAACAAACTCAGCCTACACATCTCTGACTTCACTAACTTGACACATTAGCTATCTTCAAAAACAAAAATAATGATCTCCTCATTTGTCCAGAGAATTCACGAAGAGCACCATTAAGCAGAAAGCCTCCTGTTACATGTTAAAGAAGATTCAATTTCTGTAAGCTCTCCTCTTATCCTGCTGCTCAGTGACATGAACACCATGTGTGGGATCACCTGTATTTAAATCATACCTCAGAGGCTACCTAACTGCAATGACACTTGGCAAATTACCTCTGCTCTCTGAGCCTCAGCATGCCCATCAAAGAATGGGAATTAAAATAGGATCCCTAGATTGGGAGGCAGAAGTGAACTTCAGTTTCACCTAATCCAACCTCCTTATTTTGCAGAGAGAAAACAAGGCCAAGCAGAGGGAGTGATCTGCTCAGTCACACAGCGATGCCAAGATTCCAACTCAGCCACTAGACTCCAAATTCTGAACTGTGCTACACCACCCACCCTACACACCTACCTCATGAGGTTAGCGTGAGGAAAGTGCTTGGTCAAACCTGACCATGGAAATCATAACAAAGAGCTCTTCTTAAGATTATATTTGTTAGTTTCCTTGAAGAAGTTACACAAAAGCAAGTTCTGTGGTAATTCCAGTCTGTAACTGAAACATGACTATTTCTGGGGCATCAAGCACATGGAAAATATCATATTTTCTCTCCTGTGGATAAATAAGACTGAATGGCTTTGAAGTATGTGTTTCTGAATGAGAAAGGAAGGCTTCCAGCATACTTGGCTGACAATGGCCACACATGAAATGACTGAAATCCATCACTTGTACCCTTTATGTCCCAGAAATAGTGACTGCCTGATACCTAACAGGGTCCCACAGGGACAAAGGAAAGGGAGATGGGGCTAAAAATGTGGGTCAATCACGACTAAAAAAGAGGCCATAGTCTTCAAGCTCTGGAACCAAGGAGGCTAGTTTTGAGCTGTAAACCAGAGTTTGTCAAATCACCATAGCCTTGTAAATTACCCAATAGAATAATAAGCCCTAAGCTTTGAACCGACAGTGTTGATCTTAGGCATCACCTTGGACATTAGTTGTGTTATTTCAGTCAAGACATTAAACTTCTGAGCTTCAGTTCCCTTACCTGAAACTCAAAAAAACTATATCACAGGATTATTGTAAGTAAAGCATTCAGTCACAAATTCTGTCTTCTTCCCTTGGTGCCTTTGGACAGACTGTCTGTCATGGATGGAATGACCTTGTTCCTCATCTCTAGAATCTGTCACTCCATCAATGCTCAATTTCAAGGCCATCTCCTACATGGTACTTCTTACATGATCCCATAAATTGTCAATATTCCACGTCTAAAATTACCACTTTATTTTGTACCCACATCGTATCTTATTATATACGTATATATTCTTATATACAGCACCTGTCATTCCTCTCAATAGAATAGAAGCTCCTTGAAGGCAGAGATTGTCCCTGTATCCTCTGCACCTATCACAGTGCTTGATCTATTGAATGTGGCTCATGAATGCTTATTGGAATCAAATTTTTTTAATAGATTTTGATTGTCCTATTTTTTTAAGTATTATAATTTCCTCCACTGTCTTTCCCCCTCACCCTTAATGAGTGGAACCATAAAATAAATAACAGTTTTAAAATAACCACAACCACAAAAGAAAATAGGTGTGATGGACCTCTCACCTCTATGAGGAGTGGGGCAGGAGTGTCCCATCCATACTTTGGAACTATGGCTGCTGTTTGCAAATCTGTCACACTCTACTTGGATTCTTTTGCAATGGCTCTTCTTTCCATTTGCATCATTATGAGCACGTGCCTTTGCAGACTTCACTTTACATCAGTGCATGTAAATCCTCCCAGGCTTCTTTGCATTAACCATATTCAAAGTTTCTTTTAGTGAAAGAATATCCTATTACATTCCTGGAACAAAATTTGGTTTGCCATTCCCTCATCAATGGCAGCTTTTATTAATTCCCATTTCTTTGCTATCACAAAAAGTGCTGTAACAGATATTTTGGTGATAACAACAATTTACATTTCTATAGTGCCTACTATATACCAGGCACTTTATTAATATTATTTCATTGGAGCCTCATGACAACTCTACGAAATAGGTGCTCTTACTATCTTCACTTTACAGATGAGGTAACTGAAACCAAAAGAGGCTAAGTGTCTTGTCCAATGTCACATAGCTCTAAAATGTCTAAGGCTGAATTTGAACTCCTCTTCTCCTTGAATAAGTCCAGTAATAGAATTTCTGGGTCAAAGGATATGGATATATTAATCACTTTTCTGTATATCTTCAAATGTATTCCCAAAATGGCTGTACTGACTCACAACTCCATCTACAATGCTGTAGTCTATAAAGATATAACCCCCCCAACATTGACTATTTCCACTTTTTGTCACCTTTGTCAGTTGTAAGGGTCTGAGGTAAAACCTCATGACTTTGATCTTAAATTTTATAGAGATTTAAGTTGTTCTGAGTATTCTTACACTTGTGTTCCAGCAATATGAACATGCCCTGTGGAGCTTGAAGCAAAGCAGGATCCTCTAAGAACTCTCAGTGCCCAGGTTTTGGGCTCATCCCTAGAGACACTGGTTTCCATTCCATCTTCCTGACTATTCATGAGCAGGCAATGTCAGAAACAACAACCAGTCAGAAAGATCGGAACTCACTCTTCCCTGAATCTTTTGGGGGTGATAGAGGGATCTAAAAACTGGCCCTGAGCTTGTCAACTGATCTGCAGTTTTGTCTGTTGCTGATGCTAATTGACTCTAGTGGGGTCCTGTTCAACCTAAACCTTTCAGTACATTGGAGAGGGCTTTGTTGCCTGTTGGAGCATAGGAAGACCTGGGAGACCTTCAGTGTTATACATAAGCTCATATCTAATATATTCTGATGTTTCTGGTAAAGATGCAGAGCCCTGAGAGCATCTTGACTAACCCAGCAGACACACACACCACACACACACACACACATACACACACACACACACAGCTAGGCCCGGGCAGGAGAATGGAGGAGTGGGGTAGAGGATGGAATTCACTTGTCTCAGTATACCTGTCTGACTGGGTCCCTAAGCCATTCCCTGAGTGCATCTGACCTGACCAGCAGATGTATCAGCTATCTCTTTCCCATCCTTTTGAGTAGTTGAAGGTGAGCTGACTGCAGTGCCTAAACTTGACCAATATACACAGATTTGTCACTAGTCTAATATTCCCCCAGAAAGTTGGCAGAGAATAAAAGAAGTGAACTTGGCATTTTGTCCACACACCTGGCAGAAATCATTCCTCACCCTAGGTGAGAGAATGAGTTGATGTTAGCAAAACTGGCTTCATCCTACATTTGGGTTTGAGGTGTTTTTGTTTTTCTTTATCTTTGTAAGTTAGTGCAAAAAAAAGCCTGTGTTGGTCTTGTGGTTGAGGGATACAAAAGGCTACTAATTGCATGGGTGCTTAGGAACCAACTGAAGTAAGTGATCTTCCATTATTGGCAAAGAAATCCCTGAACTCTGGAGCCCTGAGGACAGATCTGAAAGCACAGGAAAGAAGCTGGCCCAGCCTGAGGATGCAGACAATTCTTCTCTTCCTGTGACATTGGACACAGGATGGCAGACAGTGCTTCTGAAAGCAGAAAACAAGGCTTTTTTTGATGAGAAGGAAACTGAAGTGTGCCATTTAGAATGGCAGACTGGTAAGAGGCCTGGTACAGGGCTCGGGATGTCTTGCACAGCCACAAACTACCAGAAATATTCTTCCTTCCATCTTCTGTTCTCAGGCCCCTCCCAGCTATGACATCCCTTATTCTAAGGCCCCTCCGAGCACTGCAGTCCTTTGTTCTAAGCTCCCTCCCCCTCTGACCTCCCCTGCTCTAAGGCCCTTCTCAGTTCTGACATTCCTCTTCCTAAATCTTCTCATAATTCTACCTTATGAGATTATACTATCTTCTATTTGATTGATATGAACATCCTAATGAAGTATTTCAAAGGGGCCATATGTCTGCTTCCCCACCCCCATGCTTAAGACATGCCTAATGACAGCTCAATTTTTCCTATTAGTGTCTCCTTGAAAAAATGTACTTTAGTGGGAGGTAACTTCCCCAAGTTTCTGTGTTAGTTTTGTGTTTTGTTCTTAAGTAATCTTAAGTATGTTTTTTAGGAGAAAGGTTCAGAGTACCATGAAGAGTGTACTTGATTTTGGTGTCAATGGGTCTGGGTTCAGATATAATCTCATTCACTTCTGGTCTGTATAACCTTTGGCAAGTCACTGAATCTTCTGGGAGACTCAGTTTCTTCCTCTGAAAAACAAGCTTCTGAGTTCCTTTCCAGCTAAAAATCTGTGAGTTCACATGTATTCTCATTTCAATATTAAGTCAAAAGGCAAATAAGAGATTACGCTTTGAATGCCTTCCATATGCTCAATTCTGAGGGTTCCTGAGAGGTATTGGCAATGCCTAGATGCAGACCTCTCCTGTCACCCAGAACCTCCAACACTACTCTGTTCACAGGGTGACTATAGATAGCATGATGACATGTATCATCAGATAAGTGAAGAGAGAGAAACAGACAGAGAAGCAGAGAGAAAGAGAGAAAGACAGACAGACACAGAGAAAGACAGAGACAGAAGCAGAGATAGACAGACAGGGAGAGATGGAGAGAGAGACAGAAAAATATAGAGATAGAAAGACGGAGAAACAGAGACACAAAGAGATAGAGATACACATTTATTAAGGATGTGCCAGAGGTTGTGTTGTGTTATATGTCCTGGTTATATATCTCAGTGGTAACTCAAATTAATTCTTATCTAGAAGGAGACACCATCACCATAGGTGATCCAATGGGCAATTTAGGATTTACTAGCAGTTCAAAGACCAGCATTCTTTTCATAAGGGGGGCCAGGTCATTAATCCTCTTCTCAGAAGCAATTCCCACAATTTATAGAAAGGAGGGTCTATATATAGAGGCCTCAACCCCCTTCAATGAACAGATAAAGAAAATGAAGACTAGTGGCGATGAGGGAATGGAAAAAGGTCATACCGTTAATGAGTAGGAGAGCTTGTATTCAAACTGAGGTACTTTGATTACAGGTCGCAAGTTTTCCCTCCATGGTGGTGTTGTATCTCTCAGATCAGCTCTCAGTGTTCATTCTATGACTTGGCTAATCTTCTGAATATTTTTTTTCTATCTTGGTTGTCTGTTTTTCCATTTCAACAATGTGTCTATTTTCTCCATTCACATGAAATATTATGGATCTTTTATTTGAGTCTTGGATTAGTTGCTGTTACGTAATTTTTCTGAAATCTTTTGTAATGCCAAGCATGGGGTGATAAAGGTTAGTTTTAATTTATAAAAACTAAGTCTTTGAAGAGAGCAGATGTGATATCAAGGAATCTCTGTATCTGCCAGAGATTTGAAAAACAGCTTTTCCTCAAGGGAGACCACAGGGATAGGGAATTATGCCTATTAGTCAGGTATCAGTGACAAACATCACAGGCATCTCATTTCCCGGAATCCTCAGAAAGGAAATTACATGTGCCTGACTGACCTGCTGGGGCAGTGGCAGCACCGTCTGGGCTCCAACTGAAATTCCTGTTGGCCAAGGTCATTGGGGAAGGGCAGACCTTCTGTATGGACTTAGCATGTCACCACCTGGGTGAAAGGCAATTCAAATTCTCTAAAAAAGCAAGTTCTATTTTTTTTAAGGATGTGTTGATACTGGCTGTGGAATCACAGGCATTGGGGTGTAATGCAACCTGCAGAGGGGAAGATTCAAGTACACTGAAGTGAGTGATGGATGACTTGAATCCAGGTGCCAGATGTCAGGCCAGTGACTCACTGTGTGACCTTGGCCAAGCCACAAGCTCTAGGGTCCTTGTATGATCTTATGTTTCAATGAATCCTGGACTGACATTCATTGCTCATGTCCTTTAACATCCTTTTCTTCATCTGTAGCCTGAAGATATTGGAAATTAAACCAGTAGAAAATGTTCTATATGGAAATAAAGATAGACTTGATTAGAGAAATAATCATAACTAATGGATAAACCAGGCCAATATACTAAAAACGGCAATAATACCAAAATTCAATTATTTGCTTATACAATATCTTGTCAATCAACCAACCAAAGGATATGTTAGATAATTAAAAACTGATAACAAAATTAATCTGGTGGAAGAAGACAAGTATCTCAAGGGAAATAATGAAAAAAATAATGGGAATGAAGGTAGCCTAGCAATATCAGATGTGAAGTTACACTACAAATCAGTCATCATCAAAATCCTTTGGTACTGGTTAAAATCAAACTAGAAAGGTCAATAAATGGAAGAGGTTATACAACACAGGAGGAAATTGTAGTAGCTTATGTTTGATAAGCCTAAGTATACCAGCTACTGAGATAAAGACTTACTGATTCACAAAAATATTCCTAGGAAATCTGGACAGTGGTCTGGAAGAAATTAGGTATAGAAAAATATCTCACATCATTTGTCATGATAAGATTGAAATGGGTAGATGATTTAAATATAAAGTAGAGAGACTCGGTGATAGAAAAGAAAATTTTGACTCATTGCTCAGGCATTCAGTCATATCTGACTCTTTGTGACCCCAAGGGCCAAAATATATCAATACTGTCCATGGGGCTTTCTTGGCAAAGATATTGCAGTGGTTTGCCATTTATTTCTCCAGTGGATTAAGGCAAACAGAAGTTAGATGACTTGTGCAGCTTCCCACAGCTAGTGGTCATCTAAGGCTAGATTTGGACTCAGGTCTTCCTGGCTCCAGGCCCAACATTCTATCCACTGAACCATGTAGTTGCCTCAAGAAATTTTTATTAAATAGTGTTCATTTAAGTCAGCAAGCATTTATTAAGAATCCACTATATAATAGGCATTGTGGTAAATGCTGGGGATACTATCAAGGAACTCACAGTCAATTATGGAGAAAATAACTCTTACAAACACTTTATAAAGAGGAGAAATTGGAAATATATCAGATGCATCAAGGAAGTTTCAGAAAAGTCTCTGGTCAAGAGTGGGATATAAGCTGACACTTACAACAAGGCAGAGAAACCAGTAGGCAGAAATGCAGAAAGGGGAGTGGAGAATAGCCAGTCAAGTCTTGAGATGGAGTTTCTATTGCAAGAACAGCAAGGAAACCAGAGCTCCTGATCACAGAGTGTGTAGTAGGGGAGAGAGGTGTAAGAAGAATGCTTGATTCTGGTGGACCCTGATATCAATTTGAATTGCTTTTGTGACTCTTTGTTACCCAATAAGTGACCATCCATCTAACTACAACTCAAAGAAACCTCTGTTATAGCATACTTGATTTGTAGTTTGTAAATCTCTAACTGAAGAACCCAGTCAGGTGGAACACACACTTCCCTAAAGAAACCCATTGAACTTTTACATAACCAGTTGTTAGTAAATTTGTTTTATTTGTCTGTTATTACCCTGACATCCCATTGCTCCTAGTTCTGTCATCAGGTCTGAGTCAGAGCAATTCTAATGCCTCTTCCAAATGACAGGACTTCAAAAACTTTAAGACAGTGATAAGGTCTTCCTTGAGTCTTTTCTTCTCAAGGCTGAACATCCCTAGTTCTTTCAAGTAATCCTTATTTGGCATGGCCTCAAGGCTTTCCACTGTTATGGTTGCTCTCTTCTGCAGGTGCTCCAGGTTATCAAGATCCTTCCAACTGTGGTGCCCAAAACAGAACATTTGACTCAAAATATGATCAATAACAAAATAGCAAGAATATAAGTGTCTTTTTCTGGAAGTTCTGCCTCCATTTATTCATCCCAAGCTCCTTTATTCAGGTACCAGCTAGAACAGAAAATGACTTAAAAGCCACTTCCAACTTTAAGAGCAAATTCTCCCAATAGTTGCCATGTACATGTTTTTATGAATTCATTGATTATGTACCTTCCTATCTTTCCCCAGTCAGTGAAGGTACCTCCAAATGTCAAAAGTCTCCTACCTATGATCTCCCTTTATCAAAATACACACTTTTTGCTTTGCTCCAAAGACATATCCCAGAAACCCTGGATAATTTACAAGACTCTTTGATTGACTATCATGACAGTTTGGATGAACCACAGGCTTCTCTTCATCTCTAATTTCCTTTATAACTCAACACAACAACTCAGCAAATACTTATCAGTTGTTTCCTGTGCATAAGTCACTCAAATTATGAGACCCAGAGATATGGTCACTTTCAGCCATATGAGTAGAAGTTTTGAAAGAGCTGATGAGCTTGTAAAAATGGCAAGAGCCTTAACTTACCTCTATTGATTCAATGAACTCAGACTGAACTTAGAGTTATAGGTGGGAATAGAACTTAAAACAGAAATAGGTGGGTTGAAGATGTTGTAGTGCGCTTGAGGGGACCCATTCCTTAAGTGCTATCACCCACAAAACAGAGAGGGGTCACCATCCCCCACCATGTAATACCACAGCATTTTTCCCTGTGATGATGACTTCTCCATAATACACTCGTCCAAGCCCTGTATGCTTTACTATTATTTTCTTTTCCTAAAATTGTGATTTCTCTGGTACAGGAAACTCCTAGTGATGGAATATTCCCTACCAATGAATATCAGCACCTGCTCTGAAGCTTTAAAGGTGTTTTAGAATGATAGTCTGTGAAACTGAGTGATTAAGTGATTTACCCAGGAATAAAGAGCCAATAGGTGCCAGAGGCAGTATTTGGATCCAGGGCTTCCTGATTCAAAGGTTAATTCTGTATATTCTATGTTAATCATTTCCAAATCATGAGTTGCTGAGGTCTGATGGTCATCCCATCTGATAATTAGACTTTCTCTTCTTCTCTGGACTGGATAACAGAAAACCGAATCTCAAAGATGCAAGTTATCTCAATTAACGTTTAGTGCAAATATGACCTGAACAGAAATACCCTCTAGAATATCCCTGAGAAATGGTTATTGCCAATAGAGTGGGGAGGGCTACAAATGCTAGAGTGAGGCCACTCTAATTTTGGTGGCACTCTTCAGTAATACATTTTTTCCATACATCCAACTTTTTCTTCCACACTATGGAAAAAAGTAAAATAAGTCAATTCAAATTGTTCTTTATCATGAAAACCCTTCAAATACATGAAAAACAATTCTAATGTCCCCAAGTCTTCTTTTTTTCCAAAACAAAAATCTCCAGTTTCTTGAACTTCTCCTTTTATGTTATCATTTAAATTCCTCTTACTATCATGTTCACTCTCCCAGGGACATCCTAGAGACTTTTTAAATGTACTTTTTAAAAGGTGATCCCCAGAAATAGACACAGTACTCCAGGTGATCCTCCTGCTAAATGGCTATTAGTAATTGAGTAAGTCACTTCTTGGGCCTTAGCATTTTGATCTGAAAAAAAAGTAGGACTACATCAGTGTTTGTCAATCTAATTTCTTTCTAGAATTTTGAAATACACTGATGGAGTTCATAAATTCTTGTAAATGGTTTATTAAACAGCCTCAGGATAAAGAGCAGATATAAAAGAAAGAAGAAAATAACATGTTTTATACTTTTTAAAACTGATGGGGAAAGGGTATTTTCCTACATGAATAATTTCTTATTTAATACATCAGAGAGAAAAATATTGCTAGCATGTACATTTTCTCAAATAACCTATCACATTGTATGAAATGTCAAGGCTCCAGAGAGCACAATTTAAGAATTACTAGCCCAAGTGATCTCTATACTCTCTTTTAGCTTTGAGATTTAATATTTCAACTTTTACAAGCTCAGTATGCATCAATATGAGTTAATAGTGAAGAATGGATTTTGTCTATAATGATATGGTGACTTTAGAACAGAAAACTCAATATTTCTCAACCTGGTGATGTGACATACAAAAAAAAACCACCTGATATGATCTTGGGCTGCATGAAGTGAAGCATGTTCTTCAAAACAAGGGAGGTGATAGACTTGAGGTTCTTTACATTAGTCCCCATGATCTAGGTAGATTATTAAATTAAGACTTGAGTATTATATATTAGGAGGGACACTGACTTCAAGCAGAAGATAATCATTAACTTGGTGAGAGAGATGAGATCATGACATATGGAAATCAATTGAAGGCATGTTTAACCTAGCTTAGAAAAGAATTGGGATGGGTGCAATATGAAATCTGTCTTTGAATAAATATTTGAAGGGGCGTTATATGGGGAAAGTGGTAGATTTATCCTGCTTGACTCAGAGAAGGAGATATAGGAGAGAGAAAAAAAAACAGAGAAAGAGAGAGAGAGAGAGAGAGAGAGAGAGAGAGAGAGAGAGAGAGAGAGAGAGAGAGAGAGAGAAAGTCAGATTCAAGTTCTACATGAGGAAAAACTTCACTGATTTTAGAGTTTCCTTAGATTGGAAGAGGATGCATTAGAAAGCTATCAGTCAATGTGATAGCCACCTTCCAACTTGGCATTTATTTAGTACAGAACCATGGATTCCATAAATTCAGTCCAAGTTAACTAATATTTCTTCAATGTACTTAGTACCTACTGAGCATAAGACCCTGTTCTTGGTGTTAGTTACAAAGACAGAAAATGCCAGATACCCTTTTCCCAAGTAGTATACAATCTAATAGGGCTGATAGGACACACACAACAATAACAACAACAAAGTGTGATAAAGATCAGAGTGTAAGAATTCAAAGCAGAGGATGAAAAAGAAAACACTCTAAGATATTTTGAGGATAGAAGGGTAGTTTTTAGGTGGGGGAGGGTTAGAGAAGTGAAAAGATAAGGTTGTGTGGAAGAGGTGAGCTCTAAGCTTGACCTTGAAGAGAAAAAAATATGTCAATAAGCAGTTATGGGTAATTAGTGCATTCAAGGCACTGAGGGAAGTAGACATGTCCGACTGAGTTCAGGAAGACATAGTAGGCATAGTAGAAAAAGTGTTATACTTGAAGTCACAGAAACCTAGATCCAAATCCTGAGTCATACATACACTATACAACCCTTGTAAAGTCATTTCGCCTCTAAGACTCAGTTTCCACAATCCTAAACTAAGAATTACAATGGCACCTACTTCATTGAGTTGTCTTGTAGATCAAAGCAGATAATATACATGGAGTGGGTTGTGAGCCTTCAAGTACTATGTCAACAGCAGCTAGCGCTGGAAAAACGCTGTAACAGCCACGATGAGCTGTTCGTGGTCCTGAATCTGTGAGGGAAGGCTACTGAAGCTCTGCCCAGATGCTTTGCCTTTGCTTTGAGTCCAGGTGTGAAATACATAAATAGATACTCTGCCCTGTAGCTGGAGTCAATTGAATGGATTCTATGCAGTTTCACCCATGAGGGAGAGATCCTACACAGCTTCATCTATAAACACAGCAAGGAATCCAGATGTCTTGCTGGTTATTCATTTAATAATATTCAAAAAAAACATTTATTAAACAGTTATCTTTCACACTGGCTGCTTCCCAAAGAGTTTTAGAGATTGTTAAAGGTATGATTCAATTACAGATGAGGAAACTGAGGGTAAAGAGAAAATGGCATCTATAAATTTGCCTATAAATTTGCTCATAAGAGCAAGTGATGGAATGAGATTCCAGATCTTCTGGTTGAATATAATATCAAACAATCAGATTTTTAAAGATGGTAGGTATGCTAGAAATACTGTAGTTCTTCTTATTCATTTTACAGATCAGATAACTTAGGCTCAGAGACAAGGGGTGGTCTCCCCAAGAGCACACTAGTAGTAAGTGTTGTAAAGAGGATTTTAGCCCAGGTCCTCTGCTGACTCAAAGTTCACTACACTTCCCAGAACATAACATTCTTTCCTTTCTTGGTAAGTATGTACAATAGGAGGTAAGTCTCTTCAGAACTGCATTCCCAAAAGAACCCTTCCTTGGCAGCATCTGGTGACTCATTTTTACTCTGCAATATCATGCATATATGACTTCTACTCCCATTCAGAAGCCTCAGAATTAATTGTGGAGAGACATGTCTCCACTGCTTTTACCTTGGGAAAAGTAGAATGTTACTAGCTAGGTATGTGTCTGGGAGTGGAAGGATTCCATTCCTGGTCATAGTGAATCAAAGTACTGGACTAGAAGGTGGCCACAGGAACCAATCTTCTATTTTCCCTAATGAGGTTCACCATTTTGGGGCTTTTTCATTATAAACTAGTAGGGGAAACAATAAGGGTGAAAAGCAACCAATCACAGTGTGACTGATATAATTTATCCCCTCCTGCTTGCATAGATATTTTCCCATGATCAGTAACTTCCTTCTCACCTAAAATATTCACCTGAATCTTTTCCTTTGAAAGCATAAACTGCACCCTCCTTTGTCACTCAGTTTGTTCTACCTTTCTCCATTTCAATTAAACAACTCAATTACACTTACCAAATAGGTACTGAGAGTAGAAAGTCCTGGCCTCTTCACTACAGACATGCAGAAATGAAGAAGACCTTGTTCTCAGGGAGGTCTCAGTCTCCTAAGAGAATAAGAAATTTATATTTATAGCATTATATTAAGGAGAATGGGAAGAGATCTTATTGGATAAACAGAATCTTCCCCCATAAGAGGTAACATGAGAGATATGACATTTTCACCTAGAGATATAAGAAAAGCTTCCAGAAGAACATGGCTCTCCAGATGTGCCTTGGTGGATAGAACTGATTTCATCAATCAGAGATTAATTTGGGAGAAGGTACAAGGATTCCTGGAGTAATAAATGGAATGAGCAAAAAATTCACAGCATAAATTCAGAGAATATTGAGTAGTATGGATTACCTAGAACTTAGTGTGAGCAGAGAGAGATAGAAACTATAAGATAAAATTACGTTAGCAGGGTAAAGCTATATTGAAAAACACACTGAATGCCAGAAAAAAAATCACATTGGAATTGATCTTCAGTTCTGCTTTTCTTTTTAGTCCTCCTTTCTTACTTTTTTTGATTTCCAAAAATATTTTTAAAAGCAGTAACTGATAATCACATTATGCTTTATTGTTTGTGCTTTCTGAGACATCTAAAAGTAGATAATTGGATTGATAGTCAGAAAGAACTAAGTTGAATCCTACCTCAGAAACTCACAAGTTATCTGACCCCATTCCAATCACTTACTTTCTCAGCTTTAGTTTCTTTGTTTCTAAATGTGGATAAAAATAGGAGCTTCATCACAAGATGATAGAGAGGCTCAAATGAGGAAACCTATGTGAAGTGTTATTCAAACCCAAAGGAGCTCTAGAAATGTTAGCTATTATTACAAAGTGTTCATAATGGTCTTCCTTAACAGTGATGGACCCAGAACTGTGAGAGGTGATGATTGTGTGATAGTACCCATTTTGTCAATATTGTGTGTACTAACCTATAGCCCTCTGAACCTCCTTTTTACAAAAATAGTATTTTTTCCAATTGCATGTAAAGATAGTTTTCAAAATTCATTTTTAATAGGATTTGAGTTCCAAATTTTTCTCCCTCCTTTCATCCTCTCCAACCTCCCCAAGACAGAAAGCAAACTGATTAGAGGTTATGCATGCATCTTCATGTTAAATGTATGGAAATATTGAAAAAAACTGGAAAAAATGTGGAAACATTAATTATGCTGTCAAATAACAGAACAAAAGGGAAAAAACACAAAACACAAAAAGAAGTGAAGACAGTATGCTTGAATTGGCATGCAGACTCCATGTTTTTTTTTTGTCCCGTGGGATGTGGATAGCATTTTACAATATGAGTCTTTTGGAATTGTCTTGGATCTTGTATTGCTAAGAACTGAGTCTATCTTAGTTGATCACCACACAGTACTGCTGTCATTATGTACAATGTTCTCCTGGTTCTGCTCACTTCACTCTGCATCACTTCGTGGAAGTCTTTCTAGGTTTTCCTGAAATCTGCCTGCTCACCATTTCTTATAGAATAATAGTATTCCATTACATTCATAAAACACAACTTGTTCATGCATTCTACAATTGATGAGCACTCCCTCAATTTCCAATTCTTTGCTATCACAAGATGAACTGAATGAATATTTTTGTACATGTGGATCCTTTCTCCTTTATATGAACTCTCTGGGGTACAGACCTAAAAGTGGCATCACTGGATCAAAGGGCATGCATAGTTTGGTTGTCCTTTGGGTACATGAACCTTCTTTGAACACACAAACCGATGCATATCCCTATGGCATGATGCATGACCATCCATAGTGTCCAAGAGGAACAGATTAGTCCTATCAGGTCTCTTGCAGCTCCAACAATCAATAATTCTATGATTCTAAGATCTTTCCTCATGCTGAAGTGTTTTTATTCTTATTGTTGTCATCATAACTAACACCATCATCATATTTATCTTTGGCATCATCAGCCTCCTCGCCCAGCAGGAGCACCTACCTTGTGAGAGATCTTCACAATTGATGAAGGCCTTTCCTTAAAATGCAATTGTTATTTAGGCAGTGCAGGCATTCTCATTTGTATTTAGGAGATGAGGACTCCCTGAGACATAAATCAGGGAAGTAACTTTCCCATGATTTTATAAATAATCAGCACAAAGTGAGATTTGTACCCAGGTCATCCAAATGCCAGTTTGGTACTCATTCCAGGCTACTTACACCAACTATGAGAGTTCTGAAATCACAGTTGAATATTAGGATAGAATCTTCAAAGGTTCAGATGTCAAATAATAAACCAAGCCATGCTCAAATTTTAACATTAACACATAAAAGTGCCCTGACAGATAGCCCTGAAAGGTGAGCCATGGGATGGCATTTGAAGATCATTGTGGTCCAATAGAAACAATGATGCATCTATTGTGGTGGGAATATCATCAAACCAACAAAAAACTGTGCTGAGCACTGGGAGAAGCCTAGTTGAGGACACAGGATCTTAGAGTTGAATGAGACTCCAGAGGTCATCCTGTATGACAAGTAGTATATAGTAATATAGTATTAACTCCAAAGGTGACCTCATGATATTCCAAGACCACTTATTCCATTAGGGAATTTCCCCTCCTCTTTTTCTCCTTCCAAGTTTCACATTCAAATAAGAGTTTTAAACTCTTTCCTAATGGGGTCCACAGTCTAGTAGGGGTAAGGAATAGAACAAAGATATAGTATTTGTATACACATACATACACACGTACACATACATATATAGACACATTCATGTATGTATTTATATACACACATGCATTATATATGTGTACATATGGGTGTATGAGGATCCACATGATAAGTGCTTTTGAGGGGGAAAATAAGATGCTTTCTGAAATCCATGGGAAAGGTTGTTATGGAGTAGGATTAGAGTTTAGTCCTTTATACATGTCACTCAAGTTGAGCCTTCCTCTGAAAAACAAAACAAAACACATCACTAAGACGTTCCTGTAAGCTGATGGGAGGGAATGGTAGTAGATCCAATATCCATCTGGTTCTTTTTTCTTGCTATTGGTGAAGTGGAAAGAGAAACAGAAAATGCTGCACAGCAAACAGAAGACTCAGAAAGCAGGTGTTCTTTTTCTCATCCTGGAAGGGTAGAGTGTCATAAATGTGTGAAGCAAAATCAGGAGACAACTCAATTTGAAATGGACCTCTGATGATTGTCAGTTATATGAACAGGGGAAACTCTCAAAACCTCTGTTATGTCAGTGTGTAAAATTCAGTATAAATTGTGAATTTAAAAATACCTGAATATATCTACACTAAGAAAAAAATGACCAACTAGGGGAAAATCTTTGAATCAAATATCTTTGATAAGAATTTAAATATATGTGTATACACACACACACACACACACACACACACACACACACATATATATATATATATACACAAAAAATATAACTACACATGTCTGTATATACACACATGAATTATAGCTATATTAACGTACATACAAGTATATGTATATAAAGAAAGTATAGATATATCTGCAAATATCAATACATATACAACAGAAATATGGAAGACAAAGAGCCATTCCCCCAAAAACGTATTGTCAAAATGAAGAACAAACCTTTCTCAAAGGAATAAAATTCGAACTCTTAACAACCATATGGTGAAATACCCCAAACCATAAATAAGAGAAATACAAATGAAAAGAGCCTTGAGGGGCGGAGCCAAGATGGCAGAGTGAAAGCAACGACTCATCCAAGATCCTGGACAAACTCCTCTGGATATCTCTGAAAGGAGAATCTGACCAAACTTTGGAGGTGTAGAATCCAGTGGGTGACAGACTTTGACGGATTCGGAGCCCAGGTGGGACTGGAGGGTCCACGGGAAGGATCTGTTCCACGGGGGTAAGCCCGCAGCGCACAGCGCAGCGTGGTCAGCACAGCAGGGCGGAAGGGACCTGAGAAGCCCGAGAGTGGCGGGCGAAACCAGTGGAGCAGGAGACAGGCCAAACCGAGCCGGTGAGAGCCGCTGAGCGCCAGATATCAGCGCAGCAGCCCTTGAAACCTTCAGCCTGAAGACTGGACTTCGGTGGGTCAACTACTTGAACTTCCAGGAGCTAGGATGGCAGAGTGATCAGTAAATGCTCTCTCCTCCCCACTGATGACAGTGAAAGAACCATAAAATTCTTCCCCAGATAAATCCTGGATCAGCGGGAACAGCAGAAGGGGGCAAATAGTCTCATAACACCAGAGGCTAGAAAAATAGCAAAGGGGGATTCTTCCTACTGTGGCGGAGGCGATCTGGAAGGACAGATGACCCAGGGCAGAGAAAATTCGCACTGAAACCCAGGCAAGCCTCAGAGCCAGGAGACAAGCCCCAGGAGGGGCAGGAACACGCATTAGCTTCTAGGTGTGCCCCAGCCTTCCAGGGGAAAAGGGAAGACAATAGGGAAGCTGGGATCACCATCCCCTGACCTTGCCTTTGCCTCAGGTCAGCTGAGGAGATCTCCTGAGACCAGACCACCCCTCCCACACACCTAACAAGCTAACCCCAGGGTTGATCTGGGAAACAAAACAAAAAGCCTGCTTTTAGCCTAGACACATATCAGCTCAACTTAAAGATCTGTACCTTCTGACTGAAAGAACCAGAAGCTACAACGCTCAGCCAACATCATGAATCGGAAAAAGCAGACGAAAAGTGAAAAAAACATAGAATCTTTCTATGGGGATAAGGACCAAAACACAAACACCAAAGAGGTCAGAGCTGAGACTGTACTTCCATCTGAAACCTCAGATGGGACTATGAATTTCTCGTAAGCACAACTAGATTACCTGGAACATCTGAAGAAGGATATAAAAGAAAAACTGGCCAATGATTTTAAAATTATAAAAAAAGAATTCACTGATGAGAACATCACACTGAAAAGGAAAATTGAACAAATGGAAAAGGAAGTTCAAAAATTAACTGGAGAGAATAATTCCCTAAAAGGAAGAGTTAATCAAACGGAAAAGGAAACGCAAAACCTAATTGGGAAAATTGATCAGATGGAAAAGGAAACCCAAAACCTAACTGGGAAAATTGGTCAAATGGAAAAAGAAGTACAAAAATTAAATGGAGAAAATAGCTCCTTAAAGGGAAAAATTGGTCAGATGGAAAAGGAGATGCAAAAGCTAACTGAAGAAAACAATACGATGAAGATTAGAATTGGGCAAGTAGAAACTAATGACTCAATGAGGCAACAAGAATCAGTCAAACAAAATCTAAAGAATGAAAAGATAGAAGAAAATGTAACATATTTAATTGGAAAAACAACTGACCTGGAAAATAGATCCAGGAGAGAAAATTTAAGAATTATTGGCCTGCCAGAAACCCATGATGAAGAAGAGAGTCTGGACAATATCTTCCAGGAAATCATCAAGGAAAACTGCCCAGAAGTACTAGACTCAGAGGGCAAAATAGTCATCGAAAGAATCCACCGTTCCCCTCCCGAAAGGGATCCCAAACTCAAAACCCCAAGAAATATAGTTGCCAAATTCCAGAGCTATCAAGTGAAGGAGAAAATACTACAAGCAGCCAGAAAGAAACAATTCAAATATCAAGGACACACAGTCAGGATCACACAGGACCTTGCAGCTTCTACATTAAAAGATCGAAAGAACTGGAACCCAATATTCCGTAAGGCAAAGGAGTTGGGACTTCAACCAAGGATCAACTATCCAGCAAAGTTCAGCATAACCTTTCAGGCAAGGAGAAAGTCATTCAATGAAATAAGGGATTTCCAGAGCTTCCTGACCAAAACACCACACAATAGACAATTTGATCTTCAAATGCAGGTCTCCAGAGAATCATAAAAAGGTAAACAGAGGGGAAAAAACAAAAACAAAAACTTGCTACTCAATTAGGGCAAACTGTTTACCTTCCTATAAGGGAAGATGATACCTGTTAATCTTGAGAACTGTGCAGCTATTATGATAAAAGGGATATATGTAGAGGGAACGGGCATAAAGTAAATGATGTCGTGTCAAAAATATGATTTAAGTATTAGAAGGGATTGTAATAGGAGGTGTGAAAAGGGGGAAGCAGAAAATGACAAATTATATCACAAGAAGAAGTACAAAACTATAGTAGAGGGAAGGAGGGGAGGGAGATGAGCATTGTTTGAGAGGTACTCTCATCTGATTTGTTCAAAGGAGGGAACAATAATCTTAAGGAGATAATCCTAACTAGCTCTATAGGTAGTAGGAGGGGAAGGGGGAAGAAAGGGGAGGGTGGCTAAAAGGGAGGAAAGAAGCAATAAGAGTAAAGGGAACTAAAAGGGAGGTGGGTCAAAAGAAGGAGGGGAAGGCTGCAGAAGGAGGGGGAGAAAAGTGAATACTATTGAGGAGGGGAAGGGAGACGGGAGAGCTAAAAGCACAAATGGTGGGAAAGAGGTTGGAGGGAAATACACAGATTGTAATCATAACTGTGAATGTGAATGGAATGAACTCTCCCATAAAACGGAGACGGATAGCAGAATGGATTAAATGCCATAATCCAACAATATGCTGCTTACAAGAAGCACATTTGAAACGGGGGGATACGCATAGGATAAAGGTCAAAGGATGGAGCAGAATATACTGTGCTTCAGCTCATGTAAGAAAGGCAGGAGTAGCAATCCTAATCTCAGACAAAGCGAAAGCAGAAATAGATCTAATCAAAAGGGATAAGGATGGAAACTATATCCTGCTAAAAGGCACCATAGACAATGAAGCAATATCATTACTAAACATGTATGCTCCAAGTGGTATAGCATCCAGATTCTTAGAGGAGAGGTTGGGGGAGTTGAAGAAAGAAATTGATTACAAAACTATACTAGTGGGGGACCTCAACCTCCCCCTCTCTGAACTCGATAAATCCAACCTCAAAATAAACAAGAAAGAGGTTAAGGAGGTAAATAAAACTCTGGATAAGGTAGATATGATAGATCTTTGGAGAAAATTAAATGGGAATAGAAAGGAATATACCTTTTTCTCAGCGGTACATAGAACATTTACAAAAATTGACCATGTACTAGGACGTAAAAATCTCACAATCCAGTGCAGAAAGGTAGAGACAATCAATGCATCCTTTTCAGATCATAATGCATTAAAAATTACATGTAATAAAAGGCCATGGAAAGAGAAACCAAAAATCAATTGGAAACTAAATAATCTAATTCTAAAGAAGGGTTGGGTTAAAGAAGAAATCATAGAAACAATCAACAATTTCATTCAAGAGAATGACAATAGTGAGACAACATACCAAAACTTATGGGATACTGCAAAAGCAGTTATTAGGGGAAGTTTTATATCTTTGAATGCTTACATAAATAAAATAGAGAAAGAGGAGATCAATGACTTAGACTTGCAGTTGAAAAAGCTAGAAAAAGAAGGAATTGAAAATCCCCAAGTAAATACCAAATTAGAAATACTGAAAACCAAAGGAGAGATTAATAAAATTGAAATTAAGAAAACTATTGAATTAATAAATAAAACCAATAGTTGGTTTTATGAAAAAACTAATAAAATTGATAAACCTTTGGTCAATCTGATTAAAAAAAAGAAAGAAAAAAATCAAATTACTAATATTAAAAATGAAAGGGGTGAACTCACCTCCAATGAGGAGGAAATTAAAACAATAATTAGAAACTACTTTGCCCAACTTTATGCCCACAAATTTGATAATCCAAATGAGATGGATGAATATTTTAAAAAATACAAATTGCCCAGAGTAACAGAAGAGGAAGTTGAATACTTAAACAACCCCATCTCAGAAAAAGAAATTGAACAAGCCATCAATGAACTCCCTAGGAAAAAGTCTCCAGGGCCAGATGGATTCACAAGTGAATTCTATCAAACATTTAAAGAACAGTTAATTCCAATACTATATAGATTATTTTTGAAAATTGGGGAAGAAGGAGTCCTCCCAAATTCTTTCTATGATACAAATATGGCTTTGATACCCAAACCAGGAAGAGACAAAACAGAGAAAGAAAATTATAGACCAATTTCTCTAATGAATATAGATGCAAAAGTTTTAAATAAGATTTTAGCAAAACGAATACAGCATCTTATCACGAGATTAATACATTATGATCAGGTAGGATTCATACCAGGACTACAGGGCTGGTTCAATATTAGGAAAACTATTAGCATTATCGACCACATCAACAACAAAGCTAACAAAAACCACATGATTATCTCAATAGATGCAGAAAAAGCTTTTGACAAAATACAACACCGATTCCTTCTAAAAACACTAGAGAATGTAGGAATAAAGGGAACTTTCCATAAAATAATAAGCAGTATCTATCTAAAACCTTCAGCAAGCATTATATGCAATGGGGATAAGCTAGATGCATTCCCAATAAGATCAGGGGTGAAACAAGGTTGTCCATTATCACCACTATTATTCAATATGGTACTAGAAATGTTAGCTGTAGCAATTAGACAAGATAAAGATATTCAAGGAATAAGAACAGCCAAAGAAGAAACTAAGTTATCACTCTTTGCAGATGATATGATGATTTACCTAGAGAATCCCAGAGATTCAAGTAAAAAATTACTTGAATTAATAAACAACTTTGGCAAAGTTGCAGGTTACAAAATAAACCCACACAAATCTTCTGCATTCCTATATATTAGCAACAGAGTCCAACAGCAAGAGATAGAAAGAGAAATCCCATTTAAAGCTAGGGTAGACTGTATAAAATACTTAGGAGTCTACCTGCCAAAACAAACCCAGGGATTATATGAACACAATCACAAGACACTTTTTGCACAAATAAAGTCAGATTTAAGTAACTGGAAAAACATTAGTTGCTCATGGGTAGGCTGTGCTAATATAATAAAAATGATAATTCTACCTAAATATACTTATTTAGTGCCATACCAATTAAACTATCAGACAATTACTTTCTAGAGCTGGATAAAATAATATCAAAATTCATCTGGAAAAACAAAAGGTCCAGAATATCAAAGGGACTAATGAAAAGAAATGCTTGGGAAGGTGGCCTAGCGCTACCAGACCTCAAACTGTACTATAAAGCAGCAATTAGCAAAACCACTTGGTATTGGCTAAGAAACAAAGAGGTAGACAAGTGGAATAGACTTGGCACTCAAGATGCAGTAGGCAAGGAATATAGCAACCTTCTGTTTGATAAACCCAAGGACCCCAGCTTCTGGGATAAGAACTCATTGTTTGACAAAAATTGCTGGGAAAACTGGATAACAGTGTGGCGGAAATTAGATACCTGACACCGTACACAAGAATAAAGTCCAAATGGGTACATGATTTATGTATAAAGATTGATACCATGAATACACTGGAGAAGCAAGGAATAGTGTATTTATCAGATCTATGGAGAAGGGAAGAATTCTTTACTAAAGGAGAGATAGAAAGCATTATGAAATGCAAAATGGATAACTTTGATTACATTAAACTGAGAAGTTTTTGCACAACCAAACCCAATGCAACCAAAATCCAGAGGGATGTAGTAAATTGGGAAAGAATTTTTACAGCTAAGCTCGGGGATAAAGTTCTCATTTCTAGGATATATAGAGAACTGACCCAAATGTATAATCATACAAGTCATTCCCCAATTGATAAATGGTCAAAGGATATGAACAGACAATATTCAGAGGAAGAAATTAAAGCTATCTATAATCATATGAAAAAATGCTCTAAATCACTATTGATTAGAGAGATGCAAATCAAAATAACTCTGAGGTACCACATCACACCTATAAGATTGGCAAACGTGACAGAACAAGAAAATGATAAATGCTGGAGAGGATGTGGGAGAGTTGGAACACTAATTCATTGTTGGTGGAGCTGCGAGCGCATCCAACCATTCTGGAGAGCAATTTGGAACTATGCCCAAAGGGCTACAAAAATGTGCATACCCTTTGACCCAGCAATATCGCTACTAGGACTATATCCCCAAGAGATCATAAAAATGGGAAAGGGTCCCACATGTACAAAAATATTTATAGCAGCACTCTATGTAGTTGCCAAAAACTGGAAGTCAAGGGGATGTCCATCAATTGGGGAATGGCTGAATAAATTATGGTATATGAATGTAATGGAGTACTATTGTGCCATAAGAAATGATGAACAAGAAGACTTCAGAGAGGCCTGGAAGGACTTATATGACCTGATGCTGAGTGAAAGGAGCAGAACCAGGAGAACTTTGTGCACAGCAACGACCACAGTGTGTGAGAGTTTTTTCTGGTAGACTTGGATTTTTGTAATAACGAAAAAACTTCTTATAAAAAAAAAAAAATCCCAAAGGTGGTTCTCAAGGCAAAATGCCTTCCACACTCAGAGAAAGAAATATGGAAGTCACTCACAAAATGTAGCAGATCATGTTTGTGTATGTGTATGTGTTTGTGTATCATGTTCTGATTTGTTATACGATTTCTTTCATTTATTTTAGTCTGACTACATAGCATGACTATAATGAAAATATACTCAATAGGAAAGTATATGTAGAATCTATACAGAATTGTATGCAGTCGTGGGGAGGGAGGGGGGTAGTGGGGGGTAGGTGGGGGGGATAAAATCTCAATTGTATGGCAGTGATTGTTAAACATTAAAAAAATAAAAAAAATAAAAAAAAAAAGAAAATAGCCCTGAGATTTCACATCAATTCAACAAATTGGCAAACTAGAAAAAAAGGTGGCAATCATCAGTATTGAAGGAAATATGAAAGAAAACTTTTAAATTTTTAGATATTAGATTTCAGATTTTTAAAATCTGGATTATTACAACCATTCTGGAAAGAAATGTGAAATTATGAAAATTAGGTGACAAAAGTGTGTTTGGTCAGTGATGCGGAATTTCCACACCAGCATATTCCCCCAAAGAAGTCAATGACAGAAAGTCTCCATGTACTCCAACGCCTTTGTAGAAGCATGTGGGGGGAGTAGTAAAAGAAAATAAAGTTGATGCTCCTTGAGTAGGGAAAGAGTGAATAAATTATAGCAAGTTAACATAAGAGAATACTGCTGGACTCTAAGAAATAACCAGCTAATGAATACAGAGAAGCATAGAAAGAATTGCATGATTTGATCCAAACCAAAATAAAAGTCAAGAAAATATTATATACAGTAGATATAACAATAGAAATGGAAATTTTAAAAATAAACACCTGAAGCTTAGCCACCAAGAAGGAACCTTAGGAGACAACTCCTGCATCCCTTAGCAGGGGTGGGAGGTGCACATTGTGGAACATTTAATTTAATTTCATATTTTTTTCTTTTTTGATATGTAATTTATTTATTTTTCAGTTCTTAACATTCACTTCCACAAGAATTTGAATTCAAAATTTTGACCCCATCTCTTCCCACTCCCACTCCAAGACAGCATGCACCCCATCCACCCCTTCCTCCAGTCTGTCCTCCCTTCCACTACCCACCCTTCTTCCATCCCCCTTCCCCTCTATTTTACTGTAGGGCAAAATAGATTTTTATACTCCGTTGCCTGTACAGCTTAATTTCTAGTTTCATGTTAAAATAATTTTTAACATTCATTTTTAAATTTTTGAGTTTCATATTCTCTCCCTCCCTCCCCACCCACCCTCACTGAGAAAATTCAACTCAAAAAGCAATTCAATATAGATCATACATGTGTATCAATGCAAAATATTTATGTTGTAAAAGTCTAACCACATTATCCTCTGTCCTATCTTGCCCTGTATTTATTCCATTCTCTCCCTTGACCTGTCCTTCCACAACAGTATTTGCTTCTGATTAACCCTTTCCCAATTTACTGTCCTTTCTATTATCTCCCCTCTCCTATCACTTTCCTCCCTGCCTTCCTGCAGGGTAAAATAGATTTCCATATCCAATTGAGTGTGTGTTATTCCCTCCTTAAGCCAAATCCCATGAGAGTATGGTTCAATTATTTCCTTTCATCTCCTCCCTCTTCCTCTTCATTGTAGAAGTTCTTTCTTCCCTCTTGTATGTGAAATGATTTGCTACATTCTACCTCTCCCTTTTTTTTACTCCTAGTACATTCCATTCAACAGTAAATTTTATTTTTTTAAGTATTCTCCCTTCATATTCAGCTCACCCTCTGCCCTCTATCTATATGCATACGTGTGTGTGTGTGTTTGTCCTTCGTTGCTGAAGAAGACCACGCCATCAGAGAAATAATGGCATGACTTGCACTTGACTTTGTTTTGAGTGAGGGAGGGCTGTGCAGGTCACCAGCCTCACTTCTCCTCTAGAACCATCTGAATCCAGTGACCAGATAGTCATCCGGATGACTGGAGATGACCTAGGATGAGGCAGCTGGGGTTAAGTGACTTGCCCAAGGTCACACAGCTAGTGAGTGTCAAGTGTCTGAGGTGAGATTTGAACTCAGGCCCTCCTGACTTGTGTTTTATCCACTGCACCACCTAGCTGCTCATATATGTATATATATAATATATATGCACACACATATGTATATATACATATATGAACACATATATGGCTACACATATATGATATACACATACACATATACCTATACAGACACATATATTCCCTCTAAGTACCCTAATATTGAAAAAGGTCTCATGAGTTACATATAACATCTTTCCATGTAGGAATGTAAGCAGTTCAACTTTAATGTGTTCTTTAAGGCCTTTTGCTCCTATTTACCTTTTCATATTTCTCTTGATTCTTGTATTTTAAAGTCAAATTTCCTATTCAGGTCTGGTCTTTGCAACAAGAATCCTTGGAAATCCTCTACTTCATTGAAATTCCATTTTTCCCCTGAAGTATTATACTAAGTTTTGCTGAGTAGGTGATTCTGTTTTAATCCTCTCTCCTTTGATCTCTGGAATATCATATTCCAAGCCCTTCTATCCCTTAGTGAAGAAGCTGATAAATCCTATGTTATCCTGATTGTATTTTCACAATACTTGAATTGTTTCTGTCTGGTTGCTTATAATATTTTCTCCTTAACCTGGGAACTCTGGAATTTGGCTACAATATTCCTAGGAGTTTTCCTTTTGGGATCTCTTTCAGGGGGAGATTCTTTCCATTTCTATTTTACCCTCTGGTTCTAGAATATCAGGGAAGTTTTCCTTGATAATTTCTTGGAAGATGATGCCTAGGTTCTTTTTTGATCATGGTTTTCAGGTAGACCAATAATTTTACAATTATCTCTCCTGGGTCTCTTTTCCAGGCCAGTTGTTTTTCCAATGAGATATTTCACATTGAATTCCATTTTTTTAAAATTCTTTTGGTTTTCTTTTATAATTTCTTGCTTTCTCATAATTTCATTAGTTTCCATCTGCTCCATTCTAATTTTTAAAGAACTATTTTCTTTAGTGAGTTTTGAACTTCCTTTTCCATTTGGTTAATTCTACTTTTTAAAGCATTCTTCTCCTCATTGACTTTTTGGACCTCTTTTACCATTTGGGTTACTCTATTTTTAAATATTTAATTTTCTTCAGCATTTTTTTGGGTCTCCTTTTGCAAGCTGTTGATTTGCTTTTCATGATTTTCTTGCATCACTCTCATTTCTCTTCCCAATTTTTCTTCCACCTCTCTTACTTTATTTTCAAAATCCTTTTTGAGCTCTTCCTTGGCCTGACACCATTGCATATATTTTTTGGAGGTTTTGGATGTAGATGCCTTGACTTTTATGTCTTCCTCTGATGGCATGCTTTTTTCTTCCTCATCTGTAAGGATGGAAGAAAATATGTTTTTACCAAGACAATAACCTTCTATAGTCTTATTTTTTTCCCCATTTCTTCGGCATTCTCCCATCCAGTTACTTGACTTTTGAGTTTTTTTTTAAGCATGGGTTATACTCTAGAGGCCTGTAAGCTCTCAGTTCCTCTAAAGTTGCACAATCCAGGGAGAGGAGTTTGCTCTTCTCTTGGCCTGTGCTCTGGTTTGTGAGCAGCCACAAGCACTTTCATCTGCCCAGGATCTGAGTAGGATTCCCTCTCCACAGGTGCCAGCAACTTCACTACACCAGCGACCCTGCTCCTCTTCACCCCAGGACTGCTACTCAGAACTGAAACACAGATCTATCAGCTGCTCTATTACCCCAGGGTCATTAGGCCAAAGGCTCCAAAATCAGAAGCTGCTGCCACAGTGGCTGTTGCTGCCCTGGGGCTGGGACTGGGGGGTACTGTTCTCCCCTCTCACCAAGGTGAAAGAGTTTTCTCACTGACCTTTGAAGCTGTCTTTGGCATTTGTGGGTTGAAAAATCTGTGAACCACAGCTAGTAATCATAATTCAGTGCTCTGAAGCCTTCTGCAGTCCTGTCTGTGCAGCATGGCCAAGGCTCGGCTGCACTCCACTCCAAGCCTGGTGTGATAGACCTTTCCTGTCAGCCTTCCAGGCTGTCTTGGGCTGGAAATCTCTTTCACTCTGTTATTTTGTTGCTTCTACTGTTCTAGAATTTGTTTAGAGTCATTTTATTACAAGTATTTTATGGGCTGTGGGGGGAGAGCTGGAGCAGGTCCCTCTTTCTACTCTGCCATCTTGCCCTAATTTCAGATTTTTCAAAATTATGTTGATTGGTTTTGCCCTTTTCCCTCTTCTGCTTTTTTAATGTCATTTGTTATATGAAATGGTTCTCTGGTTATATGAAATGGGAATGAGGGAGAATACAAGGAGAATTCTCTGTAATGTTGAAGCAAAATATACCAATATAATTTTAAAATAAAGTGACTGATGCAATATGTTTAAAAGAGTTAGGAAAAACAAATGAAGGTCCTCATGTTTAGGGATCATATTGTACTTGTGGTGGTGTTTGAGGAATATGGAGCAGGGAATCACTAGATGACTGCATAGAAATGGCATTCTATGCTGTGTATTGAGCTGTGCTCATTTTGAGTAAGGTTGTACAATGCTACATGAGGTAATTTCTCAAGCAAACTGATATCAAATCAGTTTGTGTAGACTAGTTTAACCTTCAATAAATCTAAGCAGATAAACAGCATTTTAATCTAAAAACACTTAAGAAAATTTTCCCCACATTAACTGAGCTAAACTAAAAAAAAATAGTTACCAATGTCACAAAAAAAATCATTTTCTGTGTGGGGCAAGGGGGAACATAGACCTATTATGTGAATGCAAAAGAGTGTTAGGAGCTTCACAGGTACCAAGGAATTTTGATCTGGCCATCATAATGACCTCATCATAAGTCTCTGTGGCTTGTTTCAATCAGAAATCCAGAGCAACCCACATGTTTACTGGGTAATTCAATCACCTCCACCTAATTGAATAAAAAATTACATTTATCAGCCTAATGCCATCACATGTATTGATTGCATTTTGCTGTAGTGCTGTTAGTTTGAGGAATGAAGAATGAAACTGTTTGTTGTCTTGTTCAGTTGGCAGGAGGGCCAAATGGATAAGCAGGAAGTGATGAGGTGAGCAGAAGGTTCTCATACATTCCAGGGCAGTGGCAGAGCAGTGAGCCACAGTGGGAAAGGTGCTGGGCTTGGAGTCAGCCAATGGGAGGTGGAATGTAAGCTCTGCTTCTTACAAATGACTCTGCAACCTTAACATGCCTTTTTCTTGGACTGAGTCTCAACTTCCTCATCATTGGACTGAAAAAATCTTAAAAGGCCTTTTCATCTTGAAACTTCCTGATTATTGAACATACTTTGGACTACAAGAAGAGAAGTTGGAGGGAGCTTAGAGACACTCTCTCCCATTATCAATCCTCATTAATTACTACTTTACACATTTGGGATGGAATGCTACAGGCATATTGCAGCTATGAGGGAAGTTCCTGGGATTATGGAGATATTCCTTGAACTTGAAATTTGACTACCCAAGTTAGAATTCTTACTTAACTTGAACAAGTCTCTTCTCTGTAAGCCTCAGTTTTCTCTTTTGTGGAGTGAGGGCATTGTACTCAATGATCTCCAAGAGTTGCTCCTGAACAGTTCCTGATTGGCTAAGGCTGACATAATAGTTCTGTTGGAGGTGTGTCCCAGAGATAACTAAGGGGTAATAGTGTGGGCAAAAAGGGATGTTGTGCCTGGATTAATCCTTTTATTAATAAGGAGCTAATTTGACAGCTTTGCCCAATGCTTCCTGGCTCAGCCTCAGATCAGAGCCATTCTGTTGGCTGGATTAATATAGCTGATCAAAGGGTATACAGCTGATCTGGTCTGAGCAGGTTTTGCATCTTTTCTAGAACCTAGCACAGAACTCTGTACACAGAAGGTATTTAATACATGTTTATAAAAAAGTTGGTTGATTCTCTTTTTCCATTGATTCCCAGAGGAGCTGGGCTGTTGCTGTCTACAATTGATACATGGATGCACAGTGCATTTTCCATCCAGACAAGACAGAGGATTTGGAGCCTGGCTTTCTTTTTTGATTTGCATCCAAAAGGCTTGTTGCTTAGGGCTGTTATCTATGAATTACTCACTTTAAAAAATCAATTCTCACTGGCTTTGTGGAGTGTCTGAAGGGAGAGCATTTTAATTCTCCTACTTGAATGCCTTTCTGGTAAGCAAGGGAATGAGGGTTGATGAGCCATCTTTTAACCACCCACTTCCAGACCCGTGTTGTAGGTTTTCTCCTCCTCTCATTTCTCTCCTGAGTAGAACACCTAGAATTCTGTAATAAATGTGTTGAATATGGCAGACAAATTCTATCAGAGATGCAGGACAACTGACATTCTTTTTGTCTCAATGAGGAATGCTTACCTCAGCAGGTATTGGGTTCCACATAATGAAACATCTTCAAGCAAAGCCTGGATCATCGTTTTGTCAAGGATGATCTGAGAAGATATGTTCTATGGAGTAGATGGGGTGGCATGCCCTCTGAGATTCCTTTCACCTCAGAGATTCTCTTGGTCTATGGATACTACTCCAAAACATCCATGTTTTCATTTGTTTGAGTATTCACTTCATATGCACAAATTCCAGCTCTTCCAGCCAGTGACTTCAGGAGTTGCTGGTGACCAAGCTTCAGGTGATGAATATCTCTAAACTGAGCCAAACTGATGCTCAAACTAGGAGCATCAAATATCTTGCAAACCACAACCAACTACCACAGGCACTGAAAGTTCAAGAGCTCCATGGGAGTGGAGGGACTCATTGTTTGCCTCTTAAAGGTCTCTGCATTCTCTCCCAGAAGGCACTGGTCTGCAAAACTCAACCATTTCCCATCTGGAAAAGGGGACAAAATAATCCTTCCTAAAGTCCAAGAGTGCTACTGAAATGTCATCCCCAGTATGTCTTCATTCTTTTTCTCAAAATCTAGCCATTTGCATTCCTACATCACACATTTAAAAGTGTAACTGCAGAACTGGAAGGGACCTCTTTTAGATGTCATCTCTCCTAAGTCTCTCATGCTACAGACAGGAACTGAGGCCCAGAGAATAGAAAGAATTTGTCTTTAAGTTAATGCAGGATATTGTTGTGTTTGTCCTTCATTCTTGAAGAAGACCATGACATCAAGATGATGCCATGACTTGCAGTTGACTTTGATTTGAGTGTGAGAGGGCTGTGCAAGGTCACCAACCTCATTTTCATCTTCTGAGCCATCTGGCTCTAGTGACCTGATATTCATCAGGATGGCTGGAGATCACCTAGGAAGCAATGTGAGACCCTGACCCTTTCAGACATTCTCACTTTGAGTGAGATACATCCATTCAATGAATAGACTTTTTTATGCCATTGCTTAAGGGATGGCCCCTTTAATAAAAAAAGAATCAAACTGGGAGGAGAAGACTCTCAAGGCTCCTGGGTAAAAGAGAAAGAACTACTGTTTGTTGTTTAATACTATTAACTATTTAATACTATTTAGTACTTAATGAATGTAATAATTCAGTCAAGCTATGAATGCAATCTTTTACCTCCTAACCCAATGCTCCCATATGCAATAATCACTCACTCTCCAGACTTCATCTTCTCACTAGCAGCCTTGTGTCCTCTTCCTTCAATCTCTGTCCCCTTCCAGCACTTTGCAGTTCCACTTTATGCTCTATCTCCTGTTATAAGTTCTTTGAGGGCAGGGATTTCCTTTTATCTGTATCCCTAGCACTTAGCTCAGTTCCTTCACCCTCCTCTCTTTTTCTCCCCCACCCCCTATCATCTGTCTACCTATCTACTACTTACCTATATATGAAAAAGGAAAGGAATGGATTTGGAGTTACAATAACTGAGCAGAGTTCTGGAATTTATAGAACTTGACTATGGGTAAATTGCATCACCTCTTTGTGTCTCATTTTTTTCTTTTCTGTAAAATGGAGTTTATTAAGCTCTCATTTCCTACCTTCTGGGGTTGTTGGGAGGAAAGGACCTATTAACTTTTTAAGCACTTAGACAATGGGAGATAATAAGATGAGAGGTGATATTACTCAGATGAAACAGTCATCCACCTCAAGAGAATTGCTTCTCCTTTCCCCAAGTAAGGAGCTTTGGAGAAATATTCCCATTGTTTACAAAAAAAGGTCAAAAACTAACTCTGCTTGCTTAATCAGAGGCAAACATCAGTTGTATTGAAAATCCACATCTATAGACAGTCCAAAGGTGAGAAAAGAAAGAAGTTTTGCTCTGTTGTGGATGCAGAATTGGCACTGTTAAACCTAGAGACCGTCAATAAATCCCCTTACTTGTTTGAGCCTCAGTCTTACCCTCTGGGAAGGAAAAGGAGTCAATCATCCTCTATCTGCCTGTGGAGAGGATACAGTATGAGACACGATGGGAAAGCGCTTTGAAATATACGCAGTGTTCTGAAAATATTGGGTCTAAATGCATTCACTAGATAAATATTCTTCATCCTTCCTCATCTCCCAAGATGCAAGTCAGGGCTCCCAAAGTCCTGTTTTGCTGTTATAGAATCCAAGATAATAAAGTGTCCTGCCATGCTGCCTTAGAGGAAAAGCAGAAAGCAAGCTACTGTTACCAGCTAGACCTGCCTGGGAATATCTATTTTTTATGGCCGATCATATTTGCCTGAACAAATTTATCAGGGAAGCTGACTGCAGATGACAAGGTTTAAAATACTTTCCATTTCTTTTCCTGCCAGACACTGGCACCTCATGGCCCCTGGGGTAGGACGTTGGAGAGAGACGAACATCAGCAGCTCACATCACTTCAGTATCCAGAGCCCAACCAAATGCACTGTGATGCTTAGAAGCTTTTGTTTTGGTTTGATTGGCTCACATTTTTTCCTCACCAGGCAGACCTAATCTCTAGGAAGCTAAGCAAATGCTGTGCCAACAGATATCATCTTCACAAACTCTGCATCAGTCAATTCTAGCAGCCATGTCCTAGACAAAGAAGGTCCTGACCAGAATTCAGATCACAGGTTGTGGTCCAACCTGACTGAAAGAATCTTTTCCATAGCACATTCTCTATGCATTAAGGATGCTACCACCACAACTTTGCTCACACTTTTTCTTAGTCTAAATACCCTTCATTCCCCCAAATGACTTGTTGAATTCCTACCCATTGTTAAAAGTCTAACTCCCAAATCACCTCCTCCAAGAAGACTTACTTGATCTTTCCAGTTGATAAGACCTTACTTCTCAGTCTTGATTGCCCTTGTCCAATGCCCTCACTCTTACTGTGTATTAGAGGTAAGTTTCTGTGATTCTCTGAATATGCCTTCTAGTCTGTGTGCTCCATGAGGACAGGGGCTCCTTTTTATCAAAATTTTGAATCCCATCCCACAAAGATTTGCACTCAGTAAATACATAATTAAAGTTTGTCAAATTGCATTATGTTGTTAAATTCTCCACTGACTGAACTTGAACTGATCTTTGGTCAAATGTGGCCCTTAATAAGGTTACCTTCCCAGGACCTATCACTCTGACATTTTCTTGTATTTCCAGAATATTATTTTCCATGAATGAGGTCTTGTTTTTATTTTCCTTTCTTTTTGTGGCTTGCTATCTTTCGTTTTCTTTTTATAAGATCATAGATAATGATCTGGAAAAAGTTCTCAAAGGCCATTTTGACCACTCCTTCATTTTCCAGCTGAGGGTTTTTCTAATATCACATAAGTCATTAGGAAAACAGGAAGGATTCAATGCTGAGTCCTTGATGCCAAATCTAGTATTTTCTGATCTCATTCCCTAATGGGAGTGTTTGGTTTTCATGGATCTCAGTTGAATTATTTTCACTGTCCCTGACCAGGGGGGAGGCTGCTCAAATAACTCCCCATTTCATTATGTCTCAGAGTTTCACAAACACTGAGCTCAGAACAAGTTGTGAGAGAGTTCATCACCTTCCCCTTCCCCTTCTATTCATAGACTTATCTTGGATGAGGTATTTGACACCACATGGCCTGCATGTGTCATCACAGAAAACATGGCAATCTCAGTATGCTTTCCAGTCTTTCATAGTCCAATTATTTGGAGATTGGGGTTTTCAATAACTCAGCACCACAACAGAACTGAGAACTTGATATCCTAGGGATATAGTGAGGATGAAGTGAAACAATGCTTGGAAAGATCTTAGGAAACCCCAAAGCACTATAAATATTGTGGATTATCATCATCATCATCATCATAGTCATTGTCATCAGCACTCATCTCATCTTTTCCAATTGTGCTCAGATAGAACCGATCCTAGAACAAGTGACAATCCTGTTGTTGTTTTTTGACTTAAGCTTCAATTTCCCCAACAGAGGGAATTCCTAGTGAGAAAATTTCATCTCCCAAGGCAGATTTCTACCTTCTCTGAGGCTATTTCTCTTAAAGAATTGCCTAGGCCCTAGAGTACTGACCTTAAGAGACTTGTTTAGGATAAGAGCAGACTAATAGAACCTTGCCTTCAACCTAGAGAACTAGACCTCTATCACCTAGGCCATGCTGCCTCCCACACACTCAGGATGGAAGGGCATAAGCAACACAAAGCATGCCCTCAGTGGAGGTTACATTCCAAAAGAGAAATCAGAAATATTAAGGGATGAGTACACTATATACATCAGGTAAATATGCAACGATCGTAACAGGACATCCTGAGGGAGAGAACACTAGAGCTAAATATTTAAAGAAGTCAGAGAGTCCAAAGCTGAGATGAGGAGAAAGAACATTCCTGTCATGTAGTACAGCCAGCCTGTGCAAAGGCAGGAAGAGAGGAAACTGAATCCAACTGTGAATATGAAAATTCAGGTAAAGAGGGTAAAATGTTCCCATCCCCCAAAGAGCTCACTGGTTAGGGAGAAGTGATGTACCCACTTTAAAGGAAAGCTATGAGTCTTCTTTAATCAGGAACGCATTTTTAAAGGTGTCCAGCTCAAGGAGGAAAGAGTTTAGAAGCTTCTGTGGTCCCCTAACAAGTACCTTTTGGTCTCACTAAGAGTGAGAGATCCTGGATAGTTACTAGTTTCAGTACCTCTTCAAACAAGCATTATCCCATCAAGAGAACACTCAGGAATGTCAGACAAAGTCTGGAAAACCAGCTTGTGCCAGGAATGATTGCTGATTCTATCAAGAACTCTTGGCTGGATTAGCATGAATTATGCCTGGCAGAAACCAGCTGCTCTGTAGGACAAAGGGATGACAATCAAAAACAAAGAACTTGGGGACTCCTAGCTTCCTATTCATGATTTAAATAGAAGGTGACTAGCTAGAGCTAGGGCAGAAGCCTTGCAGAAACAAAGAGGAGCCAAAAAGCCAATCAGGGTACTGCAACACAACAAGGGACAAAGGAAAGGAAAGGAAAGAGGGAGTTCTTATAAAGAAGAAATCACGGACTATAGCAGAGCCACCATCATTAGAATAGCTGTAGAGAAGTGAATCTCTAAAGACCATTTAACTCTCCTTGAGGCATCAAAAGATCACAGCTGAACTGGGAGAAACAAATCAGGGAGTCTACCAGGATGTGGGCACAATCTACAAAAAACATATGCATGAGAATAATCATAACAGGTGAAAGTTCTGTTTTTAAAATGGATTTAATTGACTTTTTTGGGGTTTTCACATCACCTTGATTTCCCTGTGGGTCTACCCTTCCTGTCCCAGAGAACCATCTTTTAAAAAATAATATATTTAGAATTAAAAACAAAGAGGAAGAGAGAAAAATCAGCAAAATTTATCAATACATTAAAAAAAAGTCTCAAATTATATTAGATACAGTTTAACTCATCTGTTGCTCTCCTTTTTCTACAATGGAGGGTGTGTGTGTGTGGGGGGGGTCTTCTCTTATCTGTTCTTTGAGGTCTTCATAATTTGGCAATATCTGATTTTAGTTGTTTTGTGGTGATTATTTTTCCCATTGAGACTGTTACAGCATCATGCCCATTGTTTCTTTGGTTCTGCTTCCTCCATTTCATATCTGTTCCTAGAAGTTTTGCCATACTTCCCTGAATTCATCATATTTATTTCTTAGATCATGATAACGTTCATGACATTTGCAACTCACAATTTCTTTAGCTACGTCCCAGTTTAGGGGCATCTACATTATTTTCAATTCTTGGCTTGCACAAACTGTAACAGCTTACACTTTTAGGGACTATTAAGATTTTTACAACAGTCTCCATGTAATAGATAAGAAAGTAGAAGATCACAGAGGTTAAGGGACTAAACTGTAGTCCCACCATTAGTAAATGACAAAGCTAGTATTTGAACTTCAGTCCCCCAGATCCAGGTGGAGCTCTCTATCCACTCCAACATGTTGCCTTTCACATCCTCTACTAACTGAATCAATCACATAATGAAACTCCAACCAGGACAAGCCATGCTGACTGGCTCAGTGCCAAATAGGAACTGTTTTACTGAATGTTGACCAAATCAGATTACAACAAATTAAAGCCAGTCACCCCGGCCAAAAGAGAAGACAGGAGAAATGCACCTGCGATTATCCATCAATTTTTTTCAATGCTTATAGGATAGGTTTTAGGAGGGAACTCCCTTCAATGATTGTGTTTGCAGCCTTTCTTGTGGTGGCTATAAAAATTGGTCCTCTGTTGTCCAGTCTTCGACCAGGACAATTCTTGGATGAAAGGAACAGAGTCAATCATTGACCATCGACCTTAAGCCTCTCTTACTTGGTAGTGCTACTCAGAGCTTGGACCCCATGGGCAGAACCTTCAGGAACTTAGAGACTTCTCTACATTATGGGGAATTCTTAGAGGATGATGCCAACAAAGCTGATAAGGAAATATCAAAACAAATACTATAGAATAACCTATATTTTTGAACAAGCTTTTGTCTGGGTGCATATGAATTTATACAAAGTCATTTATTTACTGGGCAACTTCTTGGGCACCCAAGACATGAAACTGGGCATGAACATGAGCAAGAGGCTCTTCACAGATCAGAGTCAAAGAGTAGAGTGATAGGTCATTTACAAAGCTGCCTTTATGCTCAGTTGTGTTGAGGGAGGAGGCAGACAGACAGACAGACTTCTGCTGTCATCAGCCCTGGCAGAACCATCCTGGACCCTGCCTTGTTAAAGGGATCTTCACAAACCAAGAGCAGCTACATTAAGACTCCTCTCAGCATCTCACTACTTTCTCAGTGGGAAGTGAATAATACATTAAAAAAACTTTTCATATAAGCTATCTAGCCACATATTCCTCCCAAAAATTCTACATTTATTTCATTGTCTTTAAACATTCTTTGATTTTGAAATCCAAATCACTTCTAAGGTCCACAGTCAAGTGCCATCCTTTGCTTTCATCCATCTCCCTGCCCCCTTACAGGCCCTGTACACATCAATATTAACAGCATGTTTAGAGCTGCGAGGGTCCTTGGTGGTGACCTAATCTAACACCAGCCCCATCTTAAAAAATGAGAAAACTGAGGACCAGAGAGGAACAGTAGCATGTGTAAGGTAGTTTAGATGAGGAATAGTGGAGTTGAGATTCCAGAGGAACCTAAGACCTCTTTTTCAAATGCGTGGTCTCTCACTCCCCATCCCACTGGTCAGAATATATTTGCAGCATCACAAAGTCTTAGAGTTGAAAGAGCCCCCATCGGTGATCCAATCACGTCTGACCTGGAACAAGAAGAAAGACTTCAACCACATCTCTGGCAGATGGTCATCTGGCCTCTGTTTGGAGAAGCCCAGGAAAGGGAAGAGGATTAAACCAAATGGAAAATCTCACCTATTAACTGCGGAGCCTGATATTTGAATCAGCACCACCTTTCTCTTTTTTAGAAGATCTCCAGAGGTTTAAAGTTAAAGCAGGGGTGGGGAACCCATGGCCTTGAGGCCACATGTGGCTCTCAAGGTCCTCAAGTGTGGCCCTTTGAGTGCAAGTTTTACAGAAAAAAAGTCCTTTTATTAAAAATTAGGGTTAAGGCATTTGTTCTGAAAAGTTTGGGTTCAAAGGGCCACACATGAGGACCTAGAGGGCCACATATGACCTTGAGGCTATGGGTTCTCTATCCCTAGGTTAAAGTATCCTTTTTTTCTTTCCTCAGATGTTGGGATTCCCCTTTGTTTCTGACATTTTGCCCAGTAACTTCCAATGAAATGTATCTGAAGTTTTGGTCAATTCTTTCATTTCTTCTCTTCAGCTCTCCAAACTTCTCTTCCTCTCACAATCCAGTAAATCTCTTCATCACCCAGGAAACCACATTCTGATGTAAAGAAAAAAAATGAAACGTTAAGGTAAACTGCTTTTGAGCAGTTTTCCATCAGAATCCATTCAGCAGTCATGGCAGCCAATGGGAATCTCAGTAATGTAGGCCAGGGCATCCTTCTCAGCAGTAGCAGGCAGCAGCGGCAGTAGCAGCACATTCCTGTTGACTGCGACAGAGAGAGACTCTACAATGATCCCAGAGAGAGGGGCCCCTCAAACATGCAGCCACAGAATCTTCTGAAAGATGGAAAAGGGCCTTTTCAAAGTGGCCAGGAACATTATCCTTGTCCTCCATGATAATTTGCATCATTATTTCAGCTAGTCAACAAGCAATATGTTCAAGACTCTGCTAAACACTACAGACAAAAAAGAACATCCCCTACCATCCAAAATGCCCCTGCCTACAAGAAGCTGGTAATGACAGAGAAAATATGAAAAAAACTAGGCACAAGAAAGGTCTATGTTCAGGGTAACTAGGAGATAATTTTAGAGGAAAGTCAACAGCATTAGGGGTCAAGAAAGAACTCCAGCAGAAGGTGGGAGTCTTATAGGAAGCAAAGAGAGGGAGAATTCCAGGTATTGGGTGTGGGCAGAGAAAAGACTCAGAGTATAGAGATGGTGGGCCAAGTATGAAGAATGGCAAGGAAGAAAGCATAGATGGATCATAGAACATGTAGAGAGAAGTCAAATGTAATAACACAGGAAAAGTAGAAAGGGGTAGGATGGCAAAAGCGAAACAGAAAAGGAATGAATTAGAGAAGAATGACTAAACATTGAAGTGAAAATAAATAAATAAAAGCCAAACAGAAAAATTTTACTGGATCCTGGAGATAATAAAAACAACTGGAATTTATGGAGAAAAGGGACACAATGATTAGATTTTCACTTGATGTAAATCATTTGGGTGAGTGCAAAGTGAGACTGGTGCTTGGAGAATAGGGAAACTGAGAAGACTTGAAGTAGAGACCTTTTGAAGAAGAGATGGTTTGGGGGGGGATAATAATGAATTCTGTTTTGGACTCATGGAGTTTGATTTTCCTATAGTCAATCTAATCCAAGGTTGGAGGAGAACCAGAAGAGAACAGTGTCATCAAAACCTAGAAGACAGAATATCCAGGAGGCCTAGAAGACAGAATATCCAGGAGGAGAGAGGGACTGAGAGTGTCAAAAGCCACAGGCCCTTAGCTAAGATCATACCTGCTAAAGGAGGGTGTCCCAGGGCTGGCCTGGAGTCATTTTTGAACAGACTTATGGCAGCCATTCATTAAATTTTCTCTGTGAGAGTTTGCACTCTTCAGAAATTTTCAAATGCTATAAACCAGGCTTGTTTTATTTTTTTGCTTGATTTCTAGACTTAAGATAGTGATGGGGAAAATGCAAATGATGCAGATTAAATTTAAAATTGTGTGATGGGTACATTTTCCCCCCAGAGTGCCACTTATTAAAATATTTCCCATCACATTCCAGGGTATATCTGTTCTCTTCTCTCTAGTGATCACATCAGTTCCCATGGTTTTGATGATAATATCTATGCCAATGATTCTCATGTCTACTTACTCAGTTGTCATCTCTTTCCTAACTTCCAACTGGTGTTTCCAACTGCCTATGAGATATATCAAGCTGTAATTTCAGTAGACATCTTAAACACAGTATCCCCCATACTCCTTGATATCTCTCTCTTAAATCATCCTCTTTTCCTAACTTCTCAATTCCTGTCAAGGACAGCATCATCTCCCCATTCCCTTAGGCTCACCACTAAACTATCATCCTTGACTCCTCAACTCCTCAGGTCCAATTTGTTGCCAAGTCTTGTCAATTTTGTTTTCAAAATGTCTCTCAAATATTACCCCCTTTCCCTCCTTTGACACAACCACCAGCAGGCCCTCATCACCTCATGCCTGGATTATTGCTGTATTCTGCTGCTTGTTCTCCTTACCACAAGTCTCTCCCCATTCCAGCCCAACCTTCACTCACTGACAAAGTGATTTCACTAAAGTGCAAGTCTGACCATGTCATCATCCCATTCAATAAACTCCTAGAGGTTCTCTAATACATCTAGGATAAAATAAAATAAAGTCCTCCATTTAATATTCAAAAACCTTCACTTTCTGACCCCTTCTTACCAGATTTCAGATATCTTTTTCTCCTCTACATATTCTGTGATTCAGTGACGTTGATCTGAACTTTCATCAATGCAATAACCTGACTATAAGTACACAGCACTGATGATGAACATCATCACCTGACAAATACAATGGACTTGAGATGAATAATGAGGTATACTTTTTTTGTAATATTTTCCAATTGCATGAAACAACAATTTAAAAAAATTATTCATTTTTAGTTTTCATCATTCATTTCCACAAGCCTTTTGAGTTCCATATTTTCTTCCCTTCTTTTCTCTCCCTCTCACCCTGATATGGCATGCATTCTGATTACCCCTTCCTCCAGTCTGCCTTTCCTTTTATCACCCCCTATCCCCACCCCCTTACTTTCTTACTTATAGTTCAATATAGATTTCTATACCCCATTGCCTATATATCTTATTTTGTAGTTGCATAAAAAAATAACTTTTTACATTTGTTTTTAAAACTTTAAGTTCCAAATCATCTCCCTTCTTCCCTCCCCTCCCTTGTTTATAAATCTGACAGGTAAATTATCCCATGCTCCCCTAATTGCTAATCCTAGATCCTGTGATTCCTTTTTCTAAGAGTTTTTCTTTTCCTTTTAAAGTTGTTTAAGTAGAAAAAGGTCAATATCTGCTGAAGAAAGAGAGGAGAACTTAAGGAAGAAGAAGAGGAATCACAGACAAGTAGGAGAGCTGGGAAAGTGACGTATGGAATTTATTATACATTTAAAAAAAGAAAAGCTCTGCTTAATAGAGATTTGTAGTTTCATGGGCAATCTCTTATGTTCTACAATTTTCATGAAAATGCTCATTTGGAGGGACTTGTTAAGTTAAGAAAAAGAAAATAGCAATAAATGGTTATTGCAGTTTCTCCAGACAGTTCTCTGCATACAATGGGCAGTTACTGAGCGTTTGTCAAATGAAATATTGTGAAATTAACTGTGATTCAGCAATGTGTGACTGTGAAAACCTCTAATTATCTTTGCTTGGGGTGAAAAACTTTGTCAAAAAGCTGTGGTAACCCACAGGGCTCAGTTTTTTCTAAGACGTATCTACATCTTTGCCCTTGCTTCCCTCAAGCCTTCAATCTTGGAGCACTAAACATCCCCTGCAGGCTCTATCCCATCTCAAAACAATAGAATGTTCAAGACAGAGGGGCTATTACCAATCATAGGCTCATAGGAATAAGTACTGGGAGAGGACTTAGAGACCACCTAGTCTCCATACTAGTCAATCTTCTTTCATTTTCTTAAAAAAATGGACATACACATACATGTGTATGTATATATATATTTACATACATTTACACACACATATATATTTACAATACATATATATTTATATACATATTTACATACATACATATGTATATATATTTACATACACATACATACATTTACATACAATACATATATTTACATATACATTTACATACATACCTTTATATGTACACATATGTGCACATATTTACATGCATATATTTGTATACATGTATCCAGATACATATGTATTTACATGCACATATTTACATATACATCTATATATGCATGTATATTTACAAAAATATTTATACATGCATATATACATACGTATTTACATACACATACATATGCATGAATGTTTACACACATGTACATCTATTTACAAATACATATGTACATGCATATTTATATACTTACATACACATATGTATTTGCATACACATACACATACATGAGGTTTATATAAAACCTCATTTTCTAAATATATTGCTTCTTAATCCACTACTCAGAAATATAAAAGAAAGAACTACAAAAAAGCAGCGGAAGTGCACAAGAGAGGGCACTGAGTCCAGACTGTTCTCCTCCAAGAAGTGTGCAGAGCCCAGCACTGGCATGAAGTCCAAGGGCGATAAGCCGTGTGGAAGAGTGAGCAAGCACAAACAGGAACTGACTACAAAGAGCTTTTCTCTTGGAGAGGAAGCCCAAGAAGCAAACACAGAAGAGACTCAGACAGAGCTCTTTCCATGCTTGTGCTCACTGGTGATCTACCTCAGCCTGCATATACTCATTGTCCTTCTCATTACCTATAATTTTGTTTCTTCCAAGATCATAACATTCTATGACTCATAGACACTGGCAGAACATGGCTATTTAAAAGATGGTGCTCATTATGGCAGTTACACAAGACTGCACAGCCCTTTCTGCATACCCCAAATTTCTCCCTGCCACATAAACCCACCTTTCAACATAAATATTATGAAGGTTACAAGATCAAAGATGTAGAGATGTAAGGGATCTTGAGGTCATCTGGTCTAAGCCCCTCATTTTATAGAAGAGGCTACTGAAGCCCAGAGGAGGGAATGGAGTTATCAGAGGTAACTAGCAGAGGCAGCAAAACCTAATCAGTTACTATGTTGGGCCAATTTCTCTCATCAATGTTTCTCAATATGTACTAGTTGCACCTCAGATACCCTAGGCAATTTTACATAACTTAGCAATGCAATGTAACCACAAAGGTGGCAGCTACTCTTTTGTGCTAGCACAAGGTCTGACCCATAGTAAACATTCAATAAATGCTTATGGGTGGATTATCAATGTGCATGTGTCCTCATCATAACACTATGCAATCTCCTTGAGGTCAGAGATTGGTTCTCTTTCTCACCCACAGTGTCTCAGGCACATAGCAGGTGCTTAACAATGGGTTGAATTATTTCAGTCACCCAGAATTAGTTCTGGAGTTCTGTTTCATGAGCTTTGTAGTTCAAATCCAGGGCCTCTAAGTCCACCTCTGATGCTTTCTATATGTGTGACTTTGGGTCTTCATTTCCTCATCTGTAAAATGAAGGCGTTGCATTAGCTGGTGTCTGACGTCACCTCTAGCTCTAGAACTATGAAACTATTATCTGTGATTCTATGAATAATGTGGTATATAGTTTTAAAGATGGAGTTCAAAGGTGATTATTATTTTGGTTACATTAATTATATTTATAAATTCATATACCTGAGGTCTAAACATCAACTTTGCTGATGGGAGAAGTATTGTTAGTCAGCAGTTTCTATCAGAAAGAGCTGGAGACATTTATGGATCACAAACTCTTTTATGAATGAACAGTGTGACAAGATAGACAAAAACCTCAATTATCTTAGGTTGTATTGAATTGTATTGTCCTTGACAAGAGATGTGACAGTTCCTCAGTCGTCTGTCCTAGCCAAATGATATATGGACTACTGGTTCTAGCCTTGGGTCCATAATCTAGAGGAACATTGAGAAGTCAGAGAGCACCCAAAGGTGGGAGACAGGGATGGGAAAGTGTCCCCATGTTGTATGGGGATATGTTGAAGACAATAGGTCCCTAACCCGAAGAATGAAATACTCATGGGAGGTGGAGTATGATAACTGTTTCTATTTAGAAGATCTATCATGGGGAAGGGAGATTCAACTTGCCTTGTTTTGTCCCCTGGGAAGAGAATCAGGAGTAACTGGTAGGAAGTGAGGAAGCAAACATTTTAGACTAGATGTAAAGATCAACTTCCTAATGAGTAAAGTTGTCTGAGAGGGGAATTGGCAGACTGAAGAGGTCGTGAACCTTTCAACCCTGGGGATATTTGGACAAAGTCTGAGGGTCCCACTTTAGGAGGACATTGTATAGAGAATTTGTGATCAGCTTCAGGTTAGAATTAGATGGCCTCAGAGCTCTGCCTCAAGATCAGGGAGCCTTGTGATTCCAAATCTTGACATGCATCAATTCTTCTCTTACCTTAGTTGGAAGCTTCCCCTGACGCATATAAGCACACATTCATGCTCACTCACCTCTGCATTCCTAATTAAAAATCTCTCTGCTTGGATGAATTGGGCTTACATATTAATAGTTATTTAATCAAATTCTACAATTAATAACTACTGCTATATGACTGCTTTGATTTGGATTGCAGTTAACAATTACCTCTATACTCTAGCTACCCTTGCAACAATGCGTAATTCTGCAATAGGATGGTTCATTTTCAAATCTACAGCTGGTTGGTGGGTGAGGTCTAGCCTTTTTAATGTCTACCAGACAAGGGTCTGAGGTAGAAAGAAGAGTAGGTTCCAATTCTTTCTCCACTATTTAATAGCTCTATAACTTTATACAAGTCACTTTTTTTTGAGCCTTATTTTCCTCTTCTAGTTGGAAGGATTTCCCTAGATCGTGGGGGAAGGGGCAGCTAGGTGGTACAGTGGTTAGAGACCTGGGGCCTGGAATCAACAAGACTCAACTTCCTGCATTTAAATCTGGCCAGAAATACTTCCTAGCTATGTGACCCTGAGCAAGTCGCTTAACCCTGTCTGCCTCAGCTTCCTCATCTATCAAATGAACTGGAGAAGGAAATGGTAAACCACTTCAGTTTCTCTGCAAGAAAAGTCCAAATGGGGCCATGGAGAGTCAGACAAAACTGAAAAAATGACTGAACAACACTAGATAGCCACCAATGTCCTTACCAGATCTAAACCCCATCAGCTAATGAGCTTAAGTGAAATCCAACCTGTTTGACTACATTGGCACCACCACTCACTCCACTATATCCATTATAGACATAGATTGTCTCTGTGGATGACTGGTATTACTAAATCACTGAGTTCACACTCAGCTCAATAATTTTTGAAGGCTCTTTCATATCTATAAGACATTGGTCAAACTTTTTAATCAGCAAATGTACCTTCAAGATCACAACTCTACACTTTCATTACTGTTTGGAGCCTGGCTATACTTCATGCCTGGAATATCCTTGCCTCCATAGGTGGGGATGGGCGAGAGATAAGAAACTTCAATTCAATTCAACAAACATTTAATGCAGTCCAGCACAACCTGCTGCCCATGGGTCACTTATGGCCCTTGACCCACTTACGGTTCTCAGCCTGCCAAAGTATTTCCACCAGCCCTTGAATAATTTAGAGGACAATATCTTTTGTATATAGAAGAAATCCTTTGGTGAGCAGGTTGTGCAGGCCTGATTTAGCATTTTCTGTATATGCATGTGTCTAGAGGAGATGGACCAATTATATCAGACATAACCTCTGCATTCATGATATTTCTAGCCTAATTGGTGGGAGGGCATTGTCACAACATTCCATGATAAGAACATCAGAAAGTTTCAAAGCACAATGAAAGGCCCAATGGGGTGAGGCATAGTCAGGGATGTTATACTGAAGGAGCTAGAATTTAAATTAGGCTTAAAAGGTTGAGAAAGTGCTTGTCTGTCCCCAGGAATTAAGAAGAAAACAAAAGAAATTGTGGAAGGATTCAACAGCATCAGATGCATCCTCTGGGGAGAATAAGGTATGCCTTCTAATAATAAAGGTCTGTCATCTACACCAGTGGGGAAGGCAATCATATCAAGATCAGTCACATATTAATAGAAGGACCAAAGGCAGATTTAATATGATGGGTAGGAATTCAGCTGTGACAAATAAATAGAACCATTAGTTGAGTAATGAGAGAGAAAAAGAATAAGTTTTTTTCCAATTTATTTATTTATTTTTAGTTTTCAATATTCATTTACACAAAATTTTGACTTCCAAGTTTTCTCCCCATCTGTCCTCTCCCCCCACCCCAAAACACTATGAATTCTGATTACCCCTTCCCCCAATCCTCCTTTCTATCATATCCCTCCCTTCCTTTATCCCCATTTCCTCTCTTTTCTTGTATGGAAAGATAGATTTCTATACCCCTTTATTATTTCTTTTTTCCCAGTTACATGCAAAAACAATTCTCCACATTCGTTACTAAAACTCTGAGTTCCAACTCCTCTCCCTTCCTCCTTCCCCACCCATCCCCACAGAGAAGGCAAGCAATTCAATATAGGCTATATATGTATAGTTTTGCTAAAGACTTCCATAATAGTCATGTTGTGAAAGACTAACTATATTTCCCTCCATCCAATCGTGTCCCTTTATTTATTCTATTCTCTCTTTTGACCTTGTCACTCCCCAAAAGTGTTTACTTCTAATTACCCCCCTCCTCTCATTTGCGCTACCTTCTATCATCTCCTACACACTCCACTGATCCCCTTCTCCCCTACTTTCCTATAGCATAAGATAGATTTTCATATCAAATTGAGTGTGCATGTTATTCCCTCCTGAAGCCAAATGTGATGAGAGTAAGCTTCACTTATTCCCTCTCACCTCCTCCTTTTACCCTCCATTGAAAAAGCTTTTTCTTGCTTTTTTTTTAGTGAGAGATAATTTGCCCCATTCAATTTCTCCCCTCCTCCCATTATATTCCTCTCTCACCCCTTAATATTATTTTTTTAGATCTCATCATTTCCTATTCAACTAACTCTGTGCCCTCTCTCTCTCTCTCTCTCTCTCTCTCTCTCTCTCTCTCTCTCTCTCTCTCTCTCTCTCTATATATATATATATATATATATATATATATATATATATATATAATATATATATATATATATGCATGTATGTATGTATGTATGTATGTATAGTATAATCCCTCCAACTTCCTAAATACTGAGAAAAGTTTCAAGAATTACAAATATTATCTTTCCATGTAGGACTGTAAACTGTTCAACTTTAGTAAGTCCCTTATGATTTTTTTTCTTGTTCACCTTTTCATACTTCTCTTGATTCTTTGAAAGTCAAATTTTCTATTCAGCTCTGGTCTTTTCATCAAAAATGCTTGAAAGTCCTCTATTTTATTGAATTTATAATACTGAAGTATTATACTCAGTTTTGCAGATTCTTGGTTTTAATCCTAGTTACTTTGACTTCTGGAATATCATATTCCAAGCCCTTTGATCCCTTAATGTAGAAGCTGCCAGATCCTGTGTTGTCCTGATTATATTTCCACAATACTCAAATTGTTTCTTTCTGGCTGATTGCAATGTTTTCTCCTTGACCTGGGGAATTCTGGAATTTAGCTACAATATTCCTGGGAGATTTTCTTTTCAGATTTCTTTCAGGAGATGATTGGTGAATTCTTTCAATGTTTGTTTTACCCTGCAGTTCCAGAACATCAGGGCAATTTTCCTTGATAATTGCGTGAAAGCTGATGTCTAGGTTCTTTTTTGACCATGGCTTTCAGGTAGTCCCATAATTTTTAAATTGTCTCTTCTGGATGTATTTTCCAGGTCAGTTGTTTTTCCAGTGAGATATTTCACATTGTCTTCTATTTTTTCACTCATGATTTTGTTTTGCAGTTTTTTAGTTTCTCATAAATTCATTTGCTTCCATCATCTCCATTGTAATTTTTAAAGAACTATTTTCTTCAGCAAGCTTTTGAACCTCCTTTTCCATTTGACTCATTCTGCTTTTTGAAGTGTTCTTCTCTTCATTTGCTTTTTGGGCCTCTTCAGCATTTTTGGGGTCTCCTTTAGCAAGCTGTTGACTTGCTTTTCATGATTTTCTTATATCACTCTCATTTCTCTTCCCAATTTTTCCTCCAACTCTTTTACTTAGTTTTTCCATCACCTGAGACCATTGCATATTTATATTGAAGGTTTTGGATGCTGAAACTTTACTTTTAGGTCTTGTTCTGTTGGTCTGCATTGTTCTGAAAGGATGGAGGAAAATACCTGCTTTCCAAGAAAGTAAGCGTCTATTGTCTTATTCTTTTTCCCTTTTTAAAGCATTTTCCCAACCAGATCCTTGACTTTAGAGTTCTTTGTCAAGAGGAGGGTATCCTCTGAGGACCTGTAAATTCTCAGTTCATCCAAGGTGGCACAATCAAGGAAGAGAAATTTACTCCTCTCCTGACCTTCACTCTGGTCTGGCAGCAACTACAAGCACTCTTTTCTGCCCAGGATCTGCCAGTAGAATTCCCTCTCCAGAGCCTCCACCAGCTCCACCACACCAGTCAGCACTCCTCCTCCTTATCTCAGGGCTGCCACTCAGGGCTGAGATCCAGATCAGCAGCTCAATTTTCCCAGGGTCTTTAGGCCAGGGCTACAATAATGGAAGCTGCCACTACCTGGGGCCACCTGGGATTGAGGCTAAGGCATGAGAACCCTGCTCCTTTCTCATGCAGGTGAAAGAGCTTTCTCACTGACCTTTGATGCTGCCTTAGAGTTGGGTTGAGGAACCTGGGAATCACAGCTGCTGCCTGTGGTGCCTTGAAACCCTCTCCAATCCTGCCCCTGCTGGGGCACCCCTGGTGCAATAGACTTTTCCTGTTGGCTTTCCAGGCTGCCTTGGGCTGAAAATATCTTTCACTCCATCATTTTTTGGTTTCTGCTACTCTAGAATTTGTTTAGAGTCGTTTTTTCAGGTATTTTATGGGCTGTTGGGACAGAGCTTCTAGAGGTGCATCCTTTTACTCCATCATCTTTATTCTACCCCCCTCCCCATTAGCAAAAAAAAAAGAATAAGTTAAAATGTGAAACTTTAACTGAGCTTTGAAAAAATGAGCAATTGCAAAAGAAAATGCATTTTAAGCATGGAGGGCAGGCTTATCAGTACACAGAGAGAGTACATGGAGTGGAGTGTGTAAGGAACAAAAGAGAAGCTTAACCGAAGTTAAGGTGATATCAAGGGGAGCAATGTGTACATGAGGCTGGAAAGGTTGGCAAGAGGCAAATTGTAAAGGGTTGGGAGTGTGCGTGTGTGTGTGTGCTTGTGTGTGCCTGTTAGCATGTATGTGTGCATGTGTGTGTCTGTGTTTGTATGTGTATGTGTTAGCATGTGTGTGTGAGTTTGTGCCTATGTGTTCCTAGTGGGAGACTTCTTGACTTCATGCCTTGATGCTGAGTCCCAACAAGGATGAGGGAGAGACAGTGTGTGACAGTGAAAAGAAAGCTGCAACTTTAGTCATAAGTCCAAGCTTCAAATCCTGCTACTACTTCAGCTGTGGGACCTCAGATAAAGTGCTTGACTCATCCATTCCTCAATTCTTCATCAGTAGAAGGAGGGCCTTGGCCTGGATGGCCTTGGAGGGTTTTTCTGTTCTAGTTCTAGGGGCCTTCACCTTTCACTTGGCAATTCAGTTCTTGCCCAGCCTGACTAATATGAAGGATCTGTTTCCCAGAGCAGCATCTGCCCCTCCCGATAGTCTTTCACCCTGGAAAAGATTCCCCCAAATGGAAAAATATAATCTACAACAGTCTGAGAGTTTTGACCAATCATTCAGTGGTTACAGCACACACTGGGGTAGGAGGAAGGGCTGCAGCCAAAAGGCTCATGGAGAACAAGGCTTCCAACCAAGTAGAAGCCTGTTGGAAGCACTGTCTTGTACTCACCTAGTGTTCCTGTGTCTGATTGTAGATCAGGAGAATGCCATGGCTGTCTCCCTATTTCATAATGAGGCTTTCACAGGTCTGGGCTTTCAGCCTTACCTATCAAAATACCTTGGTAGGGTTTTCCCCTCACTCGTGAAATGAGAATTGCCTATTTAGAAATCAGGATAAGAATAGGTATTTTTCTTCCCAGAAATAGCTCTGAGCCACTTTGGGAATGTATTCACCAAAAACATTATATTTGACAGCACCAAGAAACTGCTCCTATGTATTCGAAAGATAAATGATTCTTTTCCTTGACACTTTACTGCTTTAAATGCTAAGCCCTCTGCGTGGAACTTTGCTAAGCCAAGACATTTCTTCCCCCACCCCCAACAAACACCTTTTCTCCCTCCCCGTCCCCAGTCCCTTCTCTCTCTGCTTGCTTGCACTTGAATGCTTCATTCATTAAGATTTTTGGGAGCAATGGAAATATTATGGGGGCTAAGGAAAGAGGAAAAGGGCTGTCGACAATTTTATTTTTAAAAGGGACTAAGAATAGGGTGAACCTTGTAAAAATAGAATGTGTGTGCACAGCAATGTGCAGACGGCCAACTTCCCCTTCTAAAGTCAATGTTTGCAGCTTAATGAGACCTGGGAGCAAGGCTTCTGCACAGCTTATTCTCTGCCAGCTAATGGAGGTCCCAGGAACATGAAAGTGATGTGAGAAAGGGGAGATGGCCCTGTTTCAGCTGTCACTAAAGCAAACTGTTTATCCACTCAGATAACAATTTCTCTTCTCTTTTCTTTTGTTCTCTTCCCTTTTCTTCTGGTCTCCTCTCGTCTCTCCTCTCTCTCTCTCTCTCTCTCTCTCTCTCTCTCTCTCTCTCTCTCTCTCTCTCTCTCTCTCTCTCTCTCTTCTCCTGCACCTTGTACCTAATCTCCTTCCCTTAACTTTCAAAATAATAATAACTCCTACTGTAGTACAGATGCAAAGTTCAGAAACTCTTCGTGGTCATTCTACAAACTAAGAGGTGCAAGCATCACTATTCTCATTTTATCTTTTTCTTTATTTTTAAAAATTTATTTATTTAAGTTTTCAACATTCATTTCCACAAACTTTTGAGTTCCAAATTTCCTCCCCATCTCTCCCCTCCCCCATCCCAAAATGCTAAGCATTCTAATTACACCATCACCAATCTGCCCTCCCTTCCAACTTCCCTCCCTTCCCTTATCCCCACCTTCTCTTTTGTCCTGTAGGGCAAGATAAATTTCTATACTCCATTACCTGTATTTCTTATTTCCTAGTTGTGTGCAAGAACAATACTCAACAGTTGTTCCTAAAATTTTGTGTTCCAACTTCTCTTCCTTCCTCCCTTCCCTCCCATCCCCACTGGAAAGGCAAGCAATTCAATATAGGCCATATATGTGTAGTTTTGCAAATGACTTCCATAATAATCATATTGTGGAGGACTAACTATACTTCCCTCCATCCTATCCTGCCCCCCCCATTTCTTCTATCCTCTTTTTTGACCTTGTCCCTCCCCAAGAGTGTTGACTTCAAACTGCTCCCTCCTCCCATTGCCCTCCCTTCCATCATACTTTCACCCTACTTATCCCCTTCACCCCCACTTTCCTGTTTTGTAAGATAGGTTTTCATACCAAAATGAGTGTGCATTTTATTCCTTCCTTGAGTCGAATGTGATGAGAGTAAGCTTCATGTTTTCTCTCTCACCTCCCCCCTTTTTCCCTCCACTAAAAAGTCTTTTTCTTGCCTCTTATATGAGAGATAATTTGCCCCATTTCATTTCTCCCTTTGTCCTCCCAATATACTCGTCTCTCACCTTAATTTCATTTTTTAGATAGATATGATCGCATCCTACTCAATTCACACTGTGCTCTGTGTGTGTGTGTGTGTGTGTGTGTGTGTGTGTGTGTAATCCCACAAACTACCCAGATACTGAAAAAAGTTTCAAGAGTTACAAATATTGTCTTTCCATGTAGGAATGTAAATAGTTCAACTTTAGTAAGTCCCTTATGATTTCTCCTTCCTATTTACCTTTTCATACTTCTCTTCATTCCTGTATTTGAAAGTCAAATTTTCTTTTCAGCTCTGGTCTTTTCATCAAGAATGCTTAAAAGTCCTCTATTTCATTGAACCATTTTTCCCCTGAAGTGTTATACTCAGTTTTGCTGGTTAGGTGATTCTTGGTTTCAGTCCTAGTTCCTTTGACTTCTGCAACATCATATTCCATGCCCTTGAATCCCTTAATGTAGAAGCTGCCAGATCCTGTCTTATTCTGATTGTATTTTTACAATACTCAAATTGTTTCTTTCCAACTGCTTGCAATATTTTCTCCTTGACCTGAGAACTCTAGAATTTGGCTACAATGTTCCTAGGACTTTCTCTTTTTGTATCTATTTCAGGAGGTGATTGATGGATTCTTTCAGTATTTATTTTGCCCCCTTGGTTCTAGAATATCAGGGCAGTTTTCCTTGATAATTTCATGAAAGATGATGTCTAGGCTATTTTTTTGGTCATGGCTTTCAGGTAGTCCCATAATTTTTAAATTGTCTCTCCTGGATCTATTTTCCAGGTCAGTTGTTTTTCCAGTGAGATATTTCACATTATCTTCCACTTTTTTGTTCTTTAGGTTTTGTTTTGTGATTTCTTGGTTCCTCAAAAAGTCATTAGCCTCCATCTCTTCCATTCTAATTTTTAAAGAACTATTTTCTTCAGTGAGCTTTTGGACCTCATTTTCCATTTGGCTAATTCTGCTTTTGAAAGCATTCTTCTCCTCATTGGCTTTTTGAACCTCTTTGCCAATTGAGTTAGCCTATTTTTCAAGGTGTTATTTTCTTCAGCAATTTTTTTGGCTTTCCTTTGACAAGTTGTTGACCCACTTTTCATGATTTTTTTGCATCTCTCTCATTTCTCTGCCCAATTTTTCCTCCACCTCTCTTATTTGATTTTCGAAATACTTTTTGAGCTATTCCATGACCTGAGACCATTGAATATTTATTTTGGATGTTTGGGACACAGAAGCCTTGAGTTTTATGTCTTTCCATGATGGTAAGCATTGTTCTTCCTCATCCATAAGGATGGGAAGATATCTGTTCACCAAGAAAGTAACCATCTACAATCTTATTTTTTTTCCCTTTTTTGGGAATTTTCCCAACCAGTTACTTGACTTTTGGGTCCTTTGTCAAGAGTAGGATGTACTCTGGGGATCTGTAAGATCTCAGGTCCTCCAAGGTGGCACAATCAAGCGTGTACACCGGTCTGGGAGAAAGCTGAAATTTTTATTTTTTTTTTTTTATTAAATTTATTTATTTACTTATTTGACATTCATTTTAACAAAATTTTGGGTTCCAAATTTTCTCCCCTTTTCTCCCCTCCCCCCCAAACACCAAGCATTCTAATTGCCCCTGTGACCTATCTGCCCTCTCTTCTATCATCCCTCTCTGCTCTTGTCTCTATCTTCTCTTTTGTCCTGTAGGGCCAGATAACTTTCTATACCCCTTTACCTGTATTTCTTATTTCCTAGTAGCAAGAACATTACTCGACAGTTGTTCCTACCACTTAGAGTTCCAACTTCTTTACCTCCCTCCCTCCCCACCCCTTCCCTTTGGAAGGCAAGCAATTCAATATAGGCCAAACCTGAGTAGTTTTGCAAATGACTTCCATAATAGTTGTGTTGTATAAGACTAACTATACTTCCCTTCATCCTATCCTGTCCCCCATTACTTCTATTCTCTTTTGATCCTGTCCCTCCCCATGAGTGTCGACCTCAAATTGCTCACTCCTCCCCATGCCCTCCCTTCCATCATCTCCCCTACCCCGCTTATCCCCTTATCCCCCACCTTCTTGTATTTTAAGATAGGTTTTCATACTAAAATGAGTGTGCATTTTATTCTTTCCTTTAGTGGAATGTGATGAGAGCAAACTTCATGTTTTTCTCTCACTTCCCCTCTTTATCCCTCCACTAATGAGTCTTTTGCTTGCCTCTTTTATGAGAGATAATTTGCCCCATTCCATTTCTCCCTTTCTCCTCCCAATATATTTCTCTCTCACTGCTTGATTTCATTTTTTTAAGATATGATCCCATCCTCTTCAATTCACTCTATGCACTCTGTCTCTATGTGTGTGTGAGTGTGTGCATGTGTGTGTGTGTGTAATCCCACTCAGTACCCAGATACTGAAAAGTTTCAAGAGTTACAAATATGTAGGAATGTAAACAGTTCAACTTTAGTAAGTCCCTTATGACTTCTCTTTCCTGTTCACCTTTTCATGCTTCTCCTCATTCTTCTGTTTGAAAGTCAAATTTTCTTTTCAGCTCTGGTCTTTTCATCAAGAATGCTTGAAAGTCCTCTATTTTATTGAAAGACCAATTTTTCCCCTGAAGTATTATGCTCAGTTTTGCTGGGTAGGTGATTCTTGGTTTTAGTCCTAGTTCCTTTGACTTCTGGAATATCCTATTCCATGCCCTTTGATCCCTTAATGTAGAAGCTGCTAGATCTTGTGTTATCCTGATTGTATTTCCACAATACTTGAATTGTTTCTTTCTAGCTGCTTGAAATATTTTCTCCTTGACCTGGGAACTCTGGAATTTGGCTACAATGTTCCTAGGAGTTTCTCTTTTTGGATCTCTTTCATGCGGTGTTCTGTGGATTCCTTGAATATTTATTTTGCCCTCTGGTTCTAGAATCTCAGGGCAGTTTTCCTTGATAATTTCATGGAAGATGATGTCTAAGCTCTTCTTTTGATCATGGCTTTCAGGTAGTCCCAAAATTTTTAAATTGTCTCTCCTGAATCTATTTTCCAAGTCAGTTGTTTTTCCAATGAGATATTTCACATTATCTTCCATTTTTCCACTCTTCTCTCTTTGTTCTGTGATATCATGCTTTCTCACAAAGTCCTTAGCGTCCATCTGTGCCATTCTAGTTTTGAAAGAACTGTTTTCTTCAGTGAGCTTTTGAATCTCCTTTTCCATTTGGCTAATTCTGCTTTTGAAAGCATTCTTTTCCTCATTGGCTTTTTGAACCTCTTTTGCCAATTGAGTTAGCCTATTTTTCAAGGTGTTATTTTCTTCAGCATTTTTTTGGGTCTCCTTTAGCAGGGAGCTGATCTGCTTTTCATGCTTTTCTTTCATATCTCTCATTTCTCTTCCCAGTTTTTCCTGCACCTCTCTAACTTGATTTTCAAAATTCTTTTTGAGCTCTTCCATGGCCTGAGGCCATTGGGTGGGCTGGGATACAGAAGCCTTGGCTTCTGTGTCTTTGCCTGATGGTAAGCATTGTTCTTCCTCATCAGAAAGGAAGGGAGGAAATTCCTGTTCCCCAAGAAAGTAACCTTCTATACTCATATTTCTTTTCCCTTTTCTGGGCATTTTCCCAGCCAGTGACTTGACCTCTGAATATTCTCCTCACACCCACCTCGCCTCCTGATCCTCCCAGCCATCGTTTGGGGTCTGAGATTCAAATGCTGCTTCCCAGCCTCAGGGCTTGGGGTGGGGGCAGGGCTGCTATTCAGTGTGAGGTCAAGTTCAGCTGCCCGGGGTGGGGGCAGGGCCACCTCATGGGCTCAGTTCCCTCAGGGGGTTTATGCACAGACCTTCAACAATGGATCCAGGCTCCTGCCTGCTTGGGGAGCCCTGGTCTGCTCCCTCCTCCACTGCTGCCTCCCGAGGGGGCCTGAGTTATGGGGGCACCCCACTCCCCTCTCGACCCGCCAAAGAGACCCTCTCACCGACCCCCATCACCTGTGGGTGGAGGGACCCGCACGGCTGCTGGAGTCCCGTACCTGAAGCCTGCTCAGATCTGCTCCTCTCGGTGCTGCGGGTGCAGCAGGGCTGTGCTCAACTCCCAGTCCCAGCGCCCATTCCATGGCGCGAAGGACCTTTTGCCAGAAGTTTGCAGGTCCCTCTGGAGCAGAAATCTCCTTCACTCCACTGTTCTGTGGCCTCTACTGCTCCAGAATTCACTGTGTGTTCCTTTTTACAGATGTTCTATGGGTTGTGGGTTCGGAGGTATGTGTATGTGCGTCTTTCTACTCTGCCATCTTCAAGAAGGCTGAAATTTTTGTGCCCAGAATTTGAGTAGTAGAGTTTCCTATTTACAACCACCTCACCTCCAGTTCTACCAAGCCCGCACTGAGGGCTGAGATTCAGATAAGCTGATGGGGCAGAGCTGCCATTCAGTGTGAGATAAACATCAACTGCTCAAATCCCCCAGGAGTATTAGGTGGGGGCAAGGCCTCTAGGGGGCTGAGGCAAGAATCAGCTGCTCAGTGCCCCCAGGGGTTTTACTATCCAACAGTGGATGTGGGCTTCTGTAGGGGCTGCTATGGAAGCTGCTGCCGCCTGCCTGATGTAGTCTCTGCTGCTGCCGCTTGAGGCCAGAGCTATGGGAAGACCCTTCTCCTTTCTCAGTCAGCTTAAAAAACCCTGTCACTGACCTTTGGCGCCTGTGGGTTGAGGGAATCTGCAAAGCACTACTACTGTGACTAAGGATTCCTCCCCCAAGGCCTGCTCTCACCCTTCTCCCAGAGTTGCACTGCAAGCCCACAGCTAGGTTAGGCTCAGCTCTGCATCTTGTATGACAGCCATTTCCCATCGGAATTTCAGTTCACCCTGGGCTGGAAATCTCTTCCACTCTGTTGTTCTATGGCTTCTGCTGCTCTGGAATTTGTTGGGAGTCTTTCTTTACAGGTATTTTATTGGCTGTGGGGGAAGAGCTAGTATATGTACATCTTTCTACTCTGCTATCTTGGCTCCATGCCCTATTATTCTCATTTTAAAGATGAAGAAACTGAGACTTAGAAAAAGTAGAATGTGTGTGTGGAAGGGGAAAATCACATTAGACTTGGAGATGAAAAACCCAAATAAAAGTTCTAAAGTTCTAGCATTTACTAACACTTAGCAGCATTAATCTTCAGTAAGTTCTCCTCTATGAACCTTGATTTCCCATTTAAAAATAAGGAAGCTTCAAATGATTTTAAAGTCCCTTTTCAGATTTTTCATTCTATGAATTGCTTTGCCAATTATTCAATAAAAATATAATAAGTGCATACTGTGTCAGGTATGGTGCAAAACAGTCCCCACCCTCAAGGAGCTCACAGTCTATAGAAACAACATGAAAGTAATTCTATTCAATATACACACATACATATATAAAAATATATATAAATACATATATACACATACATATATGTATGTGAGTGTGTGTATGTATATACACACACAGAGAGGGAGAAAGGGAGAGAGAGAGAGAGAGAGAGAGAGAGAGAGAGAGAGAGAGAGAGAGAGAGAGAGAGAGAGAGATACAGAGAGAATAGGGTGTGATGTTAGAATTAAGGGGGATCCAGCAGTAAGACTTCTTGCAAAAGGTAAAGCTTTCACTAAATCTTCAAGGAGACCAAAAAAGCCAACAGATGGAGATTAAGTGTCTAAACATTTAAGCATTACAGGCATGGCACACATCTAGGGGAAGGGATGGAACTGGAATTATAACCTAAGTCTCTTGAATCACCATTGAATTTTCTTTCCATTGAACCATGCCAAGAATTCAAATAAAAATAGTAGATATGACAAAGTGATTTTGGTTTCTGGGAAGAAAGTGGGCAAAAGTCATCAACTTCAACCTTTTCAACCTCACTCATAGGTTGATTTGTATGGTATCATTGGGGTTGAAAAGAGTATCATGACCCAGCCTTACCTAACTCCTGGATAGTTTGACTTGGTGGAGTAACTGAGATAAGAAGGTAACCTTGCCAGTAACCTAAGGATATAACCTCAATTAATAGCATCATAGATATAGAGTTGGAGGAAACATCATTCTATGGCTAAGAAAAATGAAAAAGAAGAAGATGATGTAACTTGCTCAAAATCTGACAAATACTAAATAGCAGAGCTAGGATTGGAAGGAATTAAATTTAATGTTGGGCTGTAACTCAGAGTTTGAACTGAGAGAGTATGGGCCATCACTGAATGAAAATCAGTTCAATAGAGAGACTTCAAAATTCCTGCAATTTTCTGTAGCTAGCTGACTGAGTATAGTTTGTGGAGATTTACATCAGAAAAGAGCAGAAGATAGCTTTCATGCTGTAATGTCAATGTAAGATTAATGGTGGTGGTGGTAGGGGAATAGTTAAAGATCTTCCCTGCCCATTAATATACCTCAATACTTCTTATTAATTTCTATTGAGACCCTGGGTCAGAGGGTCATGTCCTCCAGCTCTGAGAAGGGTATAGATACTCTGAGCTGAGGTTTTACTTTGGGGCATTCTCATTGGAAGCATTTGGCCAGATGAGACTCTGGGTAGATGGTAAGGAGCCTGCAGGCTATGAAAATCCAGATGTTGGTGCTTCTCTCTCTGGTAACTATGTATGTATGTACATAATGGTCAGGCAGTAGGATCTGTTGATCTGTGATGTACGTATTGCTTATATCATTGAGCTAGAAGTCCTGTCTATTGGTCTTTATTTCTGTTTGTATTTTCTCTGAAGTTCAGGGTGCTGACTTTTTCTCCTGAACTAAGTGAATGATATATGTGCTTGATTAAAGTGACTGTTGACCTGTCAAAAGTGGCTTTCCTTTTAGAAAAACAGATCTAAGAACCTTCACAGCAGACCCACCTGTGTATTCCTGGGTCCTTGCTGATATACCTGCTCACCTCCTGTCACTACTTGAAACTTCACAGCCACTTCCTTCTCTAATGAATTAAGACCAATAGAGGTTAAGTTACTTACCCAGGGTCACACAGCTAGTTAGTATCTGAGATTAGATTTGAACTTAGCTCATTCTGACACCAGTTCCAGTGCTTTACACACTAAGTCATCTATCTGCTTCTCAATAAGAATAATAGTCACAATTTCTATAGCACTTAGTAGGTGTCAGGCATTGCGCCAAGCATTTTACCATGATTATGCCTTTTGAGCCTCACAGCAACCCTAGGAGGAAGGTCCTATCATTATCCTCATTTTTACAGATGAGGAAATTGAGACAGGCAGAAGCTAAGTGACTTGCCAAGGGTCACTCAACTGGTAGGTGTTTGAAGCTGGATTTAAACTCATGTCTGCTTTATTTCCTGGCACTCCATCTACTGTGTCACCTACATAGGAGTTTTACTACATCTTAAATTCAACTCACTTTCCCTTGCCAAGAATCATTTTTCTCATGTTCAAAATGGAGGACACATTCCTTCTAGGCCTACTGTGAACATAGTATTGTTTAAATCTGAATGCACTCACAGTAGAAATGAGAGCTATGTTCATCCCTAAATGGTTTACATAAAGTCATGGCAGACACGTTGACCTTTTGACTGTCTTCCAAATCTATCAGTCAGTGAATTTGTGGATAGTCCAAATTTGACAGTTATTGGGACAAGGAAGGATACAAACAGTGCCCTAAATAAAGGTTGCTTTTCCAGTATTTTGTGAAGTTCTAAGTTTATTCTCTAACCTTAAGGTACCCTAAAGGCCTGTCCCCCCTTATCTTGAACCTGTACCAAAAAAATCGTGTTTATCTTCTTTATGCTGTTCCCCAAGTTCTTTATTTTTTAATCTGTATCCTTCTGCCCTGTCCTCAAATCCTTTAACCATAAAAATTTTGTCTCCCTCGTTCTCCATCATCTTGTCCTGTCTTTAATCTTTAACCTCCATAAAAGCCTCTAAAACTACATAATCATTCTGAGACCTCTATATAATCATAACTCCCCCAAATATTGGAGTCTCATTTGGCTTTCTTGCTAGGAGACCCGCACTGATTTTGCATCAATAAAGCTCCCAGTGGCTACAGGGATGGTCTAAGTGAATTCTTTCATACCTGAATCTCTACCAACTCTACCAACTACCAACTCTAAACCTCATAATATTGTATGGAAGAAAAGTTCTCTGATAGTCAGAATTCAGTTCATTTGAACAAACTTTTATTAAACTCCTACTTCACGTAAATGGGATGCTTGACCTTTACTTAGCCTGAATTAAAGACAGAGAAGAACAGGAATGGTGCATCTCCCAAGTTCCCCTTCCCTGGGCCAGCCTGAGAAACAGATGAAATAAAAATCCATGGGTAAGAACTTCAGGACCAATGTGTTTGCAAAGCCAGAACTTGGAACTCTATCACAGCGCTCCTGGTGCAGATTTAAGAGCATACCAATTCTCTTTCAATTTGCTTGAGCCTTTTCCTCCTTACTGGTAAAGAGTTTCTAGCCATAAAATAAACCAGCCATGCTCTGGAAATGAGTGCCATGTCAGGAAGAAAATAAACATAGCTTCCTTTTTATCCTGTGCTTCCTCCACTGCCTAAGAGTCCCCCTCCCTTCCCACTCTTTCCTCTCCAGTGGAGAGAGGGCTGTGCCCAGCCAGATAAACCTGGCCCCAGATGCTGGGCAGGTTCACAGTGGTTTATCTAGGTAAACTGTCACTTACTAACCAATTAACTTTATCACACTTTAGTTAATAAAAACACTGAAGTACTGGCTGATAACCCCTGGAACAATAAGTCTGGGGCAGGCCCTTTAATCCTTTATTTACCAGAAACATCTCTAGCAGAGTATTTTTAGGCAGGATAGCATTTGGTTCCATGGAAAATGAAGTTGTATCAAGTGTAGCCCTACTTACCCAAAATATCTCTTATTTCTCTCTAGGGGCTGCTCAGATTCAAGAAAATGAACCATCAGAACAACTAGTTCATAACCTGACACTAACATATTGTGTGACTTTTGGGAAGCCCCAATCCCTCTCTGGGTTTCAGTTTCCCATTCTGTACAATGGTGTCAGAACAAAGAGTTGTAAGAGATCTCAGATTTGATTATACTAACTTGCACCTAAAGCATGATTCTTAGCCATCCAATATCTACGTGAAGTCCTCCAAGCATCAGAAAACTCCATTGAAAAACCATTCCATTTTTCAGTGGTGACAATTATTGGAAAATGAATTGTTACATTTGGTTAACATCTTCTTCCTTGAAACATCACCCCCTAAGGTAAGTCCTGACTTGTGATTCCAGAAAGAACAAGTTTCCCCTAAGACTTCTCTTCTCCCCGTACAAACTCTTCATTATATTCAATGATACTCATAGGGCAAGGTATCCCATGTCCTGATTACCCTCCAGTTTGTCACCCTGCTTTAGGAAATCTTTGAAGGGTCCTTCTAGCTCACATTGCTGTTGTTTGTCCCTCCTTTTGAAAGAGAATCAATGACATTATGCCTTGACTTGTGCATGAATTGGATTCAAGCCAGGTCAAATTGCATGAAGTCCTGAGCCTTGTTCTCTCTTCCTGAGTCACTGAAGTCCAGTGGCAAAACAGAAGTCATGATGAGTAGTGATGTCCCAGAATCCAATGGATGACCTAGGCCATCTTTGATACCTGATCAATCTCTAAGCTCTTCTCATGCCTGCATCAGGCTCCTTTGTGGCCACTGGAACAAATTGTTCTCATCTGCCAGTTCTACTGGGGCTGGGGAGGTCTTCACATGTTTGGGTTAGACAACTCCCTAACTTACAGATAGATTTGAACCAGTTGCTAGTCAATTACCCTCAACTTGGTTTAGCCAATGTGCCCAGGGTGTGGCCATTGCACAGGTATTAGCTTCTGGAAGACACAGATGAGAGTTATTGAGCTTTCATACTAACAACACACATAACAGTGTATCTTGTGTTTGATGATTGTAGACTGTTTTATACTTACATTATCTTATGATAATATGTGTTATTAGTCAAGGAAGATATTATTATCCCTATTTTAATATGAGACAACTGAGGATCAGATAGGTGAGGCCACAGAGGATCCTTGAGTCATAAAGGTTTAGACTGGAGAAGAAAAAAATTCAGGAAGGACCTGGGAGCTTTTTTCTAGTGTTAAAAAGTTTGTTGTATGGGAAGAGGAATTAGATCAGCATTGTCTTCAAGCATTTGACTATATGTAAGCCTGATTGTATAAACCAAGGCCAAGTCTTGTTCTGTTTGATCTTGAAGGACAGAACCAAGGTTGATGCGTGGAAATTAAGAGAAGAAAAATAGGTTTGAGGGAAGGGAGAGTCACTCCACACCTCCAACCCTCCCCATTCAGAGCTTTTCCAAAGTAAAATGGGCTGCTCTGGCAAGCAGTGGCTGTCTCCTCATAGGGAGTCTCCAAATCTACATGGCCTCTTGGGGGAGGGATTTTTCTTTGGGCAAAGGTAGAATGGACAGTAATTACTAGAAATCTGCACCCTAAGCCAAATGATTTGGGGCTGAAGAAGAGCTTATATAAGGACTGATCATCTATAAGCCTGCAAGGTAGGCAAGAATATTGTGAGTCATTTGCTGAATTTCTCGGTGAGGAGGGAAAAAGATATGGTAGGCACAAGGATAACAGCAGTAAGGATGGAGATACAATGCAATGAATTTTAGAGGAGAGAATGTAGTTTCCAAGTGTTAGTGGTAGAGGAAGGACCCAAAAGTACACCTGGGAAGGACTGAGCAAGTGGCAAGTCACTTCCTCCTCTCCCTGGGTGATCATACATATGAGGGCAGAAACATTCCACTTTAGAGTGTCCCTAAACAGGGGAGGTCTTTTAAAAAATATTCTTTAATTTATTTATTTTTGGTTTTCAACATTCATTTCCACAAAATTTTGAGATTTTTCTCCCCATCTCTCCCCTCCCCCCACCTTGATATGGTATGCATCCTAATTACCCCTTTTCCCAGTCTGACCTCCCATTTATCACCCTCTTATCCCCTCCCCCTTACAGTCTTGTGGTTCAATAAAGATTTCTATACCCCATGGCCTGTATATCTTATTTCCCAGTAGCACATAAAAACAATTTTTAATAAATCTTTGAGTGCCAAATTCTCTTCCTTCTTCTCTCTCCACCCACTCTCATTGAGAAAGTAAGCAATTCTACATAGATTATGCATGTGTAGTTATGCAAAACACGTCCATAATAGTCATATTGTGAAAGACTAACTTTATCTCCCTCCATCCTATCCTGCCCACCACTTATTCTATTTTCTTCTCTTTTCTTTTCTTTTATTTAACTTTTAACATTTATTTTCACACAATTTTGGGTTACAAATTTTCTCCCCTTTTCTCCCCTCCCCCCCAAACCCGAGCTTTCTAATTGCCCCTGTGACCTATCTGCTCTCTCCTCTATCCTCCCTCCCTGTCCTTGTCTCTGTCTTCTCTTTTGTCCTGTAGGGCCAGATAGCTTTCTTGACCCCTTAACCTGTATTTCTTGTTACCCAGTGGTAAGAACATTACATTTGGTCCTAACACTTTGAGTTCCAACTTCTTTAGCTCCCTCCTTCTCCACCCCTTCCCCTTGGAAGACAGGCAATTCAATATACGCCATATCTGTTTAGTTTTGCAAATGATTTCCATACTGGTTGTGTTGTATAGGACTAACTATATTTCCCTCCATCCTATCCTGTCCCCCTTTACTTCTATTTTCTTATGGTCCTTTCCCTCCCCATGAGTGTCGACCTCGTATTGCATTCTCCTCCCCATGCCCTCCCCTCCATCCTCCCCCCCACCCTGCTTGTGCCCCTGTCCCCCACTCTCCTGTATTATGAGATAGGTTTTCCTATCAAAATGAGTGTGCATTATATTCTTTCCTTTAGTGGAATGTGATGAGAGTAGACCTCATGTTTTTCTCTTGCCTCCCCTCTTTATCCCACCACTAATAAGTCTTTTGCTTACCTCTTTTATGAGAGATAATCTGCCCCATATAACTTCTCCCTTTCTCCTCCCAATATTTCTCTCTCACTGCTTGATTTCATTTTTTTTAAGATATGATCCCATCCTCTTCAATTCACTCTGTGCACTCTGTCTCTATGTGTGTGTGAGTGTGTGCATGTGTGTGTGTGTGTACTCCCACCCAGTACCCAGATACTGAAATGTTTCAAGAGTTATAAATATTGTCTTTCCATGTAGGAATGTAAACAGTTCAACTTTAGTAAGTCCCTTATGACTTCTCTTTGCTGTTCACCTTTTCATGGTTCTCTTCATTCTTGTGTTAGAAAGTCAAATTTTCTTTCCAGCTCTGGTCTTTTCATCAGGAAAATTTGAAAGTCCTCTATTTCATTGAAAGACCATTTTTTCTCCTGAAGTATTATACTCAGTTTTGCTGGGTAGGTGATTCTTGGCTTCAGTCCTAGTTCCTTTGACCTCTGGAATATCCTATTCCATTCCCTTCTATCCCTCAATGTAGAGGGTGCCAGATCTTGTGCTATCCTGATTGTATTTCCACAATACTTGAATTGTTTCTTTCTAGCTGCTTGCAATATTTTCTCTTTCACCTGGGAATTCTGGAATTTGGCCGCAATGCTCCTAGGAGTTTCTCTTTTTGGATCTCTTTCATGCGGTGTTCTGCGGATTCCTTGAATATTTATTTTGCCTTCTGGTTCTAGAATCTCAGGGCAGTTTTCCTTGATAATTTCATGGAAGATGATGTCTAGGCTCTTCTTTTGATCATGGTTTTCAGGTAGTCCCAGAATTTTTAAATTGTCTCTCCTGATTCTATTTTCCAGGTCAGTTGTTTTTCCAATAAGATATTTCACATTATCTTCCATTTTTCAAATCTGCACGGTATGTTCTGAGATATCTGTCTTTCTCATAAAGTCCTTAGAGTCCATCCGTACCATTCCAGTTTTGAAAGATCTATTTTCTTCAGTGAGCTTTTGAATCTCCTTTTCCATTTGGTTAATTCTGCTTTTGAAAGCATTCTTCTCCTCATTGGCCCCTTGCACCTCCCTTGCGAGCTGAGTTAGGCTAGTTCTCAAGGTGCCAATTTCTTCAAGATTTTTTTGGTTCTCCTTTAGCAGGGAGCTGATCTGCTTTTCATGCTTCTCCCTCATCCCTCTCATTTCCCTTCCCAGTCTTTCCTCCACCGCTCTAACTTGATTTTCAAAATTCCTCTTGAGCTCTTCCATGGCCCGAGCCCATTGGGTGGGCTGGGACACAGAATCCTCGATTTCTGTGTCTTTGCCTGATGGCATTGTTCCTCCCCATCAGAAAGGAAGGGAGGAAGTGTCTTTTCTCCGATAAAGTACCCTTCAATAGTTTTATTTCTTTTCCCTTTTCTTGGCATTCTCTCCAACCAGTGGCCTGACCTCTGAATGTTCTCCTCACACCCACCTCGCCTCCTGGTCTTCCCAGCCAGCGAGATTCAAATGCTGATTCCTGCCTTAGGGTTTTTGGCGGGGGCAGGGCTGCTATTCAGTGTTAAATTAAGTTCAGGTGCTGAGGTCAGGGGCAGGTCTGCCTCTCTGGCTCAGTTCCCTCAGGGGGTTTATGCACAGACCTTCCACAATGGATCCAGGCTCCCGCCTGTTTGGGGAGCCCCTGTCTGCAGCCGCCTCTCAGCTTCTATCTCCTGGGGGGGCCCGAGCCATGGGGGCACCCCACTCCCCTCTCAACCCGCCAAAGAAACTCTCTCACCTACCCCCGTCAGTCACCTATTGGTGGGGGGGCTTGTGCCGCCACTGGAGATCCCGCCTCCAGAGCCCTCTCAGATCTGTGCCTCTCGGAGCCGCGGCCACCGCCGCTGCAGGTCCGGGCTGGGCTCGCGTCTGCAGCGCGACGGACCTTTTGTGAGAGGTTTGCAGGTCCCTCTGTGGGTGGGGGGACCCGCGTGGCCGCTGGAGATCTCATCCTGGTAGCCCTCTCGGATCTTTTCCTCTCGGTGTCGTGGCTGCGGCAGGGCTGCACTCTGCTCCCCGTCCCGGCACCCAGTCCACGGCACGAAGGACCCCCCGCGAGAGGTTTGCAGGTCTCTCCGGAGCAGAAATCTCCCTCGCTCCAATATTCTGTGGTCTCTGGGTGCAGAATTTGCCCTGGCTTGGTCCCCTCTAGCATTCTGTGGTTTGTGGGTTCAGAGCTATGTGTATGTGCGTCTTTCTACTTCGCCATCTTGGCTCCGCCCCCCCCCCACTTATTCTATTTTCAACTTTGACCTTGTCTCTTTTTAAAAGTGTTTCTTTCTGATAACCCCCTTCCACAATCTGCCTTCCCTTCTATCATTCCTTCTGCTTATCCCCTTCCCCTTCACTTTCCTGTAGGGTAAGATACCCTATTGTGTATGCATGTTGTTTTCTCCTTAAACCCTCTCACTTCCCCCCTCTTCTCCTCCATCGTGAAACCTATTTCTTCCCTCTTTTATGTGAGTTAATTTAACCCTTTCTCCTTCTCCCAATATATTCCTCTCTAATCCCTTAATTTTATTTTTTAGATATCATCCCTTCATATTCAACTCACCCTGTGCTCTCTGTCTTTCTGTCTCTCTACTTGTCTCTCTCTCTCTGTGTGTTTCTCTCTTTCTCTCTTTCTTTCCTCAAACTAGCCCAAAGCTAAGCAAGGGCTCGTGAGTTACAAATACTATCTTTTCATGTAAGAATGTAAACAGTTCAACTTCAATAAGTCGATTATGATTCTCTTTCTGTTTCTGTTTCTCTTTTCTGTTTACCCTTTCATGCTTCTCTTGATTCTTGTATCTGAAAGTCAAATTTTCTATTCAGCTCTGGTCTATTCAGCAAAAATGCTTGAAAGTTCTCTATTTCATTGAAATTTCATTTTCCCCCTGAAGTATTCTACTTAGTTTTGCTGGGTAGGTGATTCTTGCTTTTAATCCTAGCTCCTCTGACCTCTGGAATGTCATATTCCAAGCCCTTCAGTCCCTCAATGTAGAAGTTGCTAGATATTGTATTATCCTGATAATATTTCCACAATTCTCAAATTGTTTCTTTCTGACTTCTTGTAATATTTTCTCTTTGATCTGGGAACTCTGGAATTTGGCTACAATATTACTAGGAGTTTTCCTTTTGGAATCTCTTTCAAGAGGTGATTGGTGGATTATTTCAATATTTATTTATTTTACCCTTTGGTTCTAGAATATCAGGGTAGTTTTCCTTGATAATTTCTTAAAAGATTCTGTCTAGGCTCCTTTTTGGTGATCATGGCTTTCAGGTGGTCCAATAATTTTTAAATTCTGTCTCCTGAATCTATTTTCCAAGTCAGTGATTTTTCCAATGATGTATTTCTCATTGTCTTTTGAATCTGTTTTATAATGTCTTGATTTCTCATAAGATAATTAGCTTCCATTTGCTCCAGTTTAATTTTGAAGCAATTACTTTCTTCAATGAACTTTTGGAGCTCCTTTTCCATTTGGCCAATCCTGCTTTTTATAGGATTCTTCTCCTCATTATTTTTTTTGGATTTCCTTTGCCATTTGGAATAGCCTGCTTTTTAAAGTGTTATTTTCTTCGATATTTTTTTGGATTGGTCTCCTTTAGTAAGCTGTTGACTCATTTTTCATGATTATTTTGCATCACTCTCAATTCTGTTTCCAATTTTTCCTCTACTTCTCTTTCTTGATTTTCAAAATCCTTTTTGAGTTCTTCCATGTCCTGAGACCAATTTAATTTTTCCTTGGAGGCTTTTGATGTATATGCTTGACTTTGTTTTCTTCTTTTGGTTGTATGTTGTGATGTTCTTTGTCACCAAATAAGATTCTAGTCTGAGGTTTTTTTTTACACTGTTTGCTCATGCTCCTAGCCAGATACAGGCCTCTTTGTCAAGGGAAGACTCTGCTTCTAGTAGAAGTGAGGGTGGGTGCAATGTCTCAGGCTTCAGGGATTTTGTATCAGTCACTCAATTCCCCACTGTCTTTGGGTCCAGAGCTCTGGAAGCATCCACAGTCACCACAGTCACTGCTACTGCCAGTGCCAGCAGGCATTTCCTCCTCTGCCCCCTGGATGGGGCCAGACTCCAACCAGACCAGGTACCACAGAGTTTTCTCACTGACCTTGTATGCTGTCTTTGGTGTTTGTAGGTTGCGAAATCTGCTAACTACCACAGGCGCCAGTGATTGAGTCCCCTGAGGCCTGCTCTGACCCTGTCTGTGCTGACACAGCCCACATTGGACTATGCACTACTCTCCTCTTAGCCCAGTGCGATAGAGGTTTCCTGTTGACTTGCCAGACAGTCTTGGGCTGAAGATTTGTTTCACTCTGTCATTTTGTGAGTTCTACAGCTCTAGAATTTGTTTAAAATCATGTTTTACAGGGATTTGGAGAGGTTTAGAGGAAGAGCTCAAGGGAGTCCCTGCTTTTACGCTGCCATCTTGGCTCTGCCTAGGTTAGGGCTTGAAAGAAAAAAAATGAAAAATGAAATTTTTATGAGTACTGGAAAATGGAAAGAATGTCAAATCTAGGATGAGGGGAGTTTGTGAAGAACAGAGATGCTTTCTTGAGGGCATTAAGGAAAGAGAAGGCAAAGGAGAACATAGTCTTGGAAGGGGTTGAACTAGATAGGGATAGCAGTTGAGGGGAAGCCAGCAGGAGGGAAATGCCAGAGAGATGATCCATCAATGGATACAGATAGGGAAGTAGAAAAGATATGAAAGGTATCGCTTAACTTCCCCCTCCCTCTCCTCCATGTTCAGCTCCCTGAGGGATCATGGGGCAGGAATATAGTTCTAGAAGCAAAGGTGCCTCTTTGTGTCCTTCCTCTTCCTCTAATCTCTTTTGATTTTGTCCTAACTCCCTCATCCTTTCCTGAGGCAATGTCTCCCACAGCTCTGCATGAATGTTTTGGGGAATTCAAGTCATAAATAAATCCAATTTGCAGGCAGGAAAAATCAGCAACCCATTTCAGGGGAGAAATGGTGTCTATTTTCCCCTATTCCTACCCCCTACCAACAGGGGTAGCTCCTGGGAAATGTTACAACTTCCCTTTCTTAATTTCAGTTCAGCCTCTGAAATCTCTCCTAACTTTTCTCTGAGATTCTATGGGGATGATCCTTCAGCTGCCTCCCCCACTCCCCAATCACCTAACAAGTCTGGTTCAAGGAAAGTCATTTGCCAACTAGAAAGTCATGTAGAATGAGGTGTCTCTCTTACTTCCATAATTTTGGATAAAGGAGCACTACTGGATGATTTTCACTACTGTGATTTTCAAGATGTAATTTATTAAAGAGATTGCAGCAGCAAAGATATGATAAACATTTGCCTGGAAGGAGAAAGAAAGACAGATGCCTTGTACCAGGTATACACAAACACTACTCACTCACTCACTGATGATAATCTCTGTTTCTTAAAAAATCAAATAAAATCTCTTCAGCCCTAGCACAGGACTCTGCACACAGTGGAAACTTCATATCTATCTGTCAGATGAAGAACATAAAGAATCATGGCAAAAGTGGACCTTAAAGTCTCCTAATTCCTGCTTCACAGCTGTTTCCACTAAACCACACTGTGGTTACCAATGAGGAGGATTTGAAAGCTCCTGCACAGGGGAATGAAGTGATCAGGAAGTGGTGTCTTATTTTTCTTTATTAACTTTCATTCTTAAATTCTACTTGGTATCCATTCTGATGCTGTGCTTATGGAACAAATAGGTAGAAGAAAAGTAAAGATTGACTGTGACCTGTCCCTGAATCAGGACACCTTCTGCAACCTACCTGATCAGTGGTCACCTAGGCTCTGCTTGAAGAACTCTCATGGTTAGTGTGTATGTGTGGGGGTGGGGGAGGGAGAGGGAGTGTAAGAGGACACACCTGGAAGAGTTTATTCTAGTTTGAGACAGTGTGGATTATTAAGAAGTTGTATGTTATAATTATTCTCCATTACTCCAAATGACCAGTCTCAGAAAAGTTGTATTGTTTGAATTTGCACTGCCTGTTTTCATTGGGCTGAAACCAAAGATCTCATTGGTTCTCTTTAAGAATGAAGGGTCTATTACTAATACTACTGCTACTGCTATTGCTACTGTTACTGCTACTATTACTACTACTACTATACTATCTGTATATTAGATAATTACAAGTTTGAATAGTTTCAATTCAACTCATAGTCATGGAGGGTTTAGTTTGTTATGTGTCACACACTGTGCCAAACGCTGGAGATATAGATTTTTAAAATGTCAGAATTAGAGTCAGAGACAGAGCTGGAGTAAGGCTAAAGTTGAACAGTCCCTGTCTTCAAGGAACTTAGAATCTAATGAGGGAAGACAATACATAAAAGGAGGCTGAAAGTGGGAGGGTGTCATCAGAGGTTATCAGGTCTGGGCAGATGATGTTTGTGGAGTCAAAACCAAGCAGAAGAACTGATGGAAAGTGAAGCTAGCTGCAACATTTAGAGTCCTCTATGAAAGGAAAATTTTGGGAGGGATTTCTTATTGTACCCTCTGCCCCTCCACTCAGAAAAGACTGGTCACTGAGGGTACTGAACCTATCTCCATCATAGTGAAATTTCAAATGATGAGCTTCTCTTGAGGATAATAATGGGGCTGGGGGATGAAACAAGCCTCTGTGGTTTGTTGTTTAGTTTTGATGGCTTAGAATGAGTATAAATATCTGTTGTTTTCTGTTCTGCCAGGACACTCTGAGGGTCTTCCTCTGCCAGTTTGATATTCTGTGATGGTAAATGTGTCCATCTTTTGTCTCAGTTCTTATCTACTGCTAAGTCATTGAAAGGATGTTGTCTCAGTTAAAAGGTGGCCTGGGAAAGTCCTTAATGTAGAAAGGTCAAGGCCACCCATGGCATCCTAGGTTATTGCCAGTTGTGTAGACTTCTGTTCCCCCACTTGACTTGGATGACTCTGGAGGAGAGCATGAGGCTGATAACTTTGCAATTTGCTTCAGCTGAATCCAATTCACAAATCAAGACATCACCCTTTAATCTCATTGGTTCTCTTTAAGAATGAAGGGTCTATTATTAATACTACTGCTACTGCTACTGCTATTGCTACTGTTACTGCTACTATTACTACTACTACTACTACTACTACTACTACTACTACTACTACTGCTACTACTACTACTACTACTACTACTACTACTGCTACTACTACTACTACTACTACTACTACTACTACTACTACTACTACTACTACTACTACTACTACTACTACTACACCGTCTCCTGGGGAGACAGAATATTTGTGGAGTTGAAACCAAGCATAGCACCTGAGGGTGAGGAGGAGGTGATAACTGCCGTGGAATGGTCAATTTCAGGACATTCACTATTCATACAATTAGGGACCTGGCTTTAATATTTATTTTTATTACATTAAGTCATTTGTAGCATCATTACCCCCAGGCCTTCTTGCTCTGAGTTGTGTCCCTAAAACAAACACAACCTGGCTTATTAATTGTTCTGTGACAGAGTTTCTTGACCATAACTATCATTTCTCTCTCCATTCCCTTCAGATAATCTTTTCCTCAGGTTACATACTCCCAATTCTTTCAACTGTTTCAGAGTTTCTAGTCACTTGAAACAAACTCAGACCTTCCTACCAGAAAGCAATCCATGAAATTGGGGTCAAGGGAGTTTGGAAATCTAAACCGATCCTTGAGCTCACTGAAGCTGCCTGGCACTCACAGGGCCAGAATCCATTACAGTGGGATGGGGAGGCTTCTGAACCTGTCTGACTTTCTGTATTTTTATGGACACAGTGCAATCACTACTTAAAAGCTTTTTCTATTATCCTGCCAATATGGGTAAAAGAATCATTCTGAATAATGGAAAAAAGGACTCTGGGGTTAGAAGGCTAACAAAGAAACAGGAGTTTCTGTAAATTTAAATTTATACCTTTCAGAATTAAATTGTTGCCTTTACTATACAGAAGCACTGGTGGTAATGGCCTTAAGATATTAATTTTGTGGTGTTTGGAGCTTAATAAACTCTCATTACCACTCTAAGGAGGCTCTCAATAAATGTTTAATGACAAACCAGGCACTGGATAGACACTCTTCACCCTCAGAACAGCAGGTCATGTGACAAAGTGAGTTCTAAGTTAGAACTGCCTAAACATTCAATCTATCTCAACCAAACGTCCTATAGATAGTGAGTTCGAGTTCCTCAGGCCCTGTAAAACACAATGGATTGACCGTTTGAGGATGTTGTAGATAGCAGTCCAAGCATGTGATTTTCAATCAATTAACTCATTGCAAGACCCCCAACATTTTGGAAGTGGCCACTACATGTTAGATGCTATTCTAAATACTAGGGACAGAAAGAACAAAAACAAAAAAAAGAACATTCTACTGATAAACAAAGCCAATCAATCACCAAACATTGATTAGGCTCCAAATAACACACAGAGACCAGTGCTTAGCATGGGGCTGATGTTACCTTAAGACCACTTATGGCTCCTGCCCTCCAGGAACAATCTAGGAGATTTTCCAGGGCTCCTTTCAACTCTGTTTCCCTAATTCTAGTCCCAACTCCCCCACAGGCTATGAGACCTTTGCCTCTCAATAACTGAGTTGTCTCCCTGTAAATGGTTATTTCAATTTAGCTCATCAATCCAACAAGCACACACTAAGTACCTACTAGGGACAGGAAGTGATGGTGCCTATGAAACCTGCATCACAGCCTGGTTCAGATGATAATGAGAAGTTAAATAACTAAAGACTTTTGAAAATTCTTTGTGAAATGTTTAATGTTAGCCATATTTGATCAATATCCTGAGTGCCTACTGTGTGCACAACCCTGTGCAAAACATTAGGAGTATATGGGGAGGCACAGAAGAGGGGAAGGACAGGTGCCTGCCCTTCAGGAGCTTACACACTGGTGTAAAAGAAATGTGACCCTGACATCTTCTCTGTCCCACACAAAGCTAATAAAAGTTCTGTCCTATAGGATTTTTATCCATACATAGAGGACCTGCTTGTCCAGAAGACAGAAACATATCTGTAAGTGTTTTGGGATTTGCCAACAGGCCTCCAGAAGAGATACCCTGGGGCTCCAAAGTTCAGGAACTCACCAGGAAATAAAGAGTTTTTGCTAGGCTCAGCTGGAAGTCCACCCACCAGTCAGCAGATTTCAAAGACTGACAGAGCCTGAAACATAGGGTGGATAGGGAAGGCAATTAACACCCACTAGCCACTGCCTCCATCCCAGGGACATTTAGGCCAGATCTGTATCAGTCATGTTAGGGAAGGACCTGATACAGATGTCTAATGCTGTTAGGTTCCCTTTTCCCAGTTTCTTGGTCAAGGCCATTTTCAGAATGAGGTCTCCAAACACTCCCATTGCAAAGATGCTTGAGCCTGACTCTATAGCCTGGAGGGAGGGTACACCCCTTCTTCCCAGGATTCCTTTTTCAACAGCACCTTTTGTGTGAATGTCTATATCTCCCTTTGGGTCTGCACCTCAAACCCTGTCTCAAGAGAAATGTGACCTATTTATGTGTGCCTGGGGAAATGAAGGCTGTCCTTGGTCCTGGATGTGAATTCATCCACATCCATCTGTTTCACAACATGGGAAGAAACCAGGAAGTCCAAGAAGAGAACAAGGAACAGACATATTTACCTGAATTTCCAGTTGGAGCTCTCTCTTTGGCTTGAGATCATAGAGTCTTTCACTCTCCTGAGTCTCTATTTCCTCTCCTATAAATTGGGGGTAAAATTCTTTATTTTTGATGAGAAATAGCCTAGAGTGAGACTGATTAAACTTTATCTGAACATACTTCCCTGCTACTATTTAGAAAGGAGCTGTGAGAAAAAGCAGTAACCTTCCAATTTCTGACTTTCCATCTCACCAAAGAGTAGCTGAGATGTTCCACATTTGGTGAAGATTCCAGGTAAGAATACTCCAAAAGAGGAGGAGGTATTGGGAGTTCAAGGAGTCTACTATGCAGTTGCACAGGATGGAAGAGATGTGGCCACCAATTGGCCATATGAAGAAAAAAAAGATTTGGCTGGCTGGAATGTAGGAGGGAGGAAGTTAATAGACTCTATGCTCAATAGAAATCAAAAATGTTTTATGGCAGTCAGAAAAAGCTAAAAGAATCTGCTGCTGCTGTTGTATTTCTGAACTTAACATCAAAAAAGGAGCAGAAAAATAGAACTGTATATGAAACTGTGGTATTCTATTCTCTCTAGCTTGCTAAATGGTGTATAAGTTCCACATGGTAATTCTAGAATTATCCTGATTGTGATTCCTCCTGACCTTTTCTCTGTCCATGTTTGTACACTTAAAAATATTTAGATGTCTTGATTTGTTGTTATCCATTTTTGCACATTTATTACTAAACCTCTTCTTCTCCCAAAATCTTCTCTTCCAATTAAAAAAATGGAAATATGAATAAATAAAATTTTAAAATATTATTGCCAATTTAAACCTGGGAAATAGTCTGTGAAACATGGTGGTTGTGGTGATCAATATGTATTCCACTCCATACCTTGAGTTCATCACCTCTCTTTCAGAAGGTGGGTGATAGACTTTATCACTGATCCTACGGAAACTTTGCTGATCATTGCATTGATCAGACTACTCAACATTCAAAATTGTTTTACTTTACAATGTTTTAATGTGTAAATTATCTTAGTTTGCCTCGCTTCATACTGTATCAGTTCATACAAGTCTTCCCAAATTTTCCTGGAACTTACCGTTTTTGTTATTTCTCAAGTCAAATTGGTGTTCCATGACATTAAAATACTAAATTTGTTTAGTCATTGCCCCGTTAATGGGTGTTAGCGCAATCTTAAGTCATGTTAAGAGAGGCAAATATTCAAGATTGGTGACGTTTGAACCACTATAGTTTAGTTCAACATACCTGGAATATTATGTCTGGTTCCAGAAATGATATTTTAGGAAGGTCATAAGAACGTTATCACACTAGAACAGAGTTAACTGAACACTCTAGAAAACAAAATCTAACAGGGCTGAGTTGAAAGTCCTTGAGCTATCTGACCAAAAGTAAAATAAAAATGGGGAGGGGCAGGTGAACTGTCTTCAAGAATTTATAAGGTTGTCGTGTGGACATGTGATTATGTTTTCACATTAGCCACCAGAGGGCAGCACCAAAAGCTGGGGTTGGAAGTTCTGCAGAGAGGCAGAGCTGTCCAAAGTGGAAAATACTATATCAGGTAGTGGCTTCCCCAGAGAAATGCTGGGAAAGCATTTTCTAAGTCTTCATGTATTGGAGAAACAGAAGCGGTTGTTGTTATATTCTGTTGCTAAGGTTATTGTTGTTCATTTTTATCAGTGAAATTCAGATTAAAAAATGGTCTTGAGTCAAATCATTGCTCTATTTGTATTTGATATTTAAAATTCTCTAGACTGTTGCCCATGTGGCTATTATTATCCTTATTATTATTAATTATTATTATTATTCCCTTTGTCCATGCAGCCAAAGCAGGTTGGAATGTTCAATCAGCATCTCTGTGACTACAGTTTACTGATGGAGCTCCTGGTGATGCCTGAGGATGGAAAATGTAATAACCACCGCCCAGGGATTATTTTCATGATTTTATTTTCTGTAGATTCATAAAGAAGTTTTCAGCTTGGTAAAACTGCCTCATAAATCACTCGGTAGAGTCACTCTGATAAAAATGAATAATAATAGACTCATTATTCCGGCAGGTGCCAGTTTTGTAGTGTTCCTCTGCCCTCCCCCAGCCTCAGCTTCAGTCAGCACATTTTCTGAAGGAGGAGAATGAACTCATAGGGAACCTGATTGGCATTTTAAGCCTGTTTTTCTTGACCCAGGTGCTCAATCCCTTTGGGACCTGCTAGGCCATAGGCATTCCTGAAGGCAATAGAAGCTGGAAGTGCTCTAGAAAAAAAAAGGTATTATTATTAGTTATTAGTATCCCCAAATGCCCTGGACCTTCAAATGTAGGGAGGGTAGAAGCTTTGGAAGCACCACATTGAGGGGCAGTCACCTCTGAAGGGTAAGGAGGTCTTCTTAGAAAGACAAAGAGTGGAAATGGACACTGGGAATCAGCTCAGAAGACTGGGCTTTGTTTACTGCTCATTTTCACAGGGTAGGCCATGAAGAAATGTTGGTTGCATTATTTGTTTGACCTTGGCTAGGTGACTGCTCGATGAGCCTCAGTTTCTTCATCCATCATATGGAAATAATATTCACCCTGCCTGCCTCTCAAGGTAGCTGGAAGGAAAGGACTTTTATAAACTGTGAGGTATTGCAATAATGGGACAGATGAGGGCTTGTATTAGCCAATGGGCCAGTAGACATGAGGTCTACTCTGAAATTAACTGGATTTGAAGATTTCTGTACTATATTGTAGCCTCTGTGAACTGGTTCAGTATCTCATGCAGGGAAGGATCTCCTCTATAGCTTTGAAGACAAGGAATCAGCCAGCATCTTCTTGGAAACTTTCAGAGACTAAAAGTTCACTTCTTCCCAAGACAACTCATTCCATCACTGGATAGCTTTCTCATTGCCAGGTAACTCATTCTTACATTAAACTGAAATCCCTGCCACTCCATCCTCCCTCCCTACCATCATTCCTGATTTTGCCCTATGGAGACAAAGAAACACTCTAATCTAGGGATGGGGAACATACGACCTCAAGGCCACATGTAGTCCTCTAGGTCCTCAATTGTGACCCTTTGTCTGAATCTAAACAGGATAGAAAGAATAAGGGACTGTTTTGTTTGTTCTGTTCAGTTTTACTACTGTTGAAGGACCACACTTGAGGATCTGGAGGGACATATGTGGCCTTGAGGCCACAGATTCTCCACCCCCAACTAATCCATCTTGCTCATGAGGACTACGTATATATGTAAAGATAGAGATCAGACTCTACTTTTCACAGTCCCATCTTAAGTTTTTTCTGTCCTCTCTTCAGGTCTCCTGAATAATTTCTGCATTCCCTGGAGAAGTATCCAAGAAATTGAGAGCCAGTGGCATAAGGTTACCTCTGTGCCTGCTGACACTCCTCAATCCATGTGAGTCCAGTTGCAAGACTTGGGTACCCTAGTCTGCCTGATTCCAGTCTGACTGGAAAAGGGTAGAAGTTTCCTCTGGGAATATTTCATTGACCACCAGGTGGCTATGTGCAGTAAAGGAAGAATACAGAAAGTGTTCAACTGGAATATTCTGGCAATGGCTGGGGTACAAAGGGAAGATAATTATAACACTATAAGGACAGGGCATGGTAATATCTAAAAAAAAAGAATTTTAGGCCATAAGAGCTTTGACTTTAGATCTACAACTAACCAAAGAGATCATGCCTAATCCTTTCATGTTATGGACCCTAATGACCCAAGGAGTTAAAAGACACATGGTTAGCAAGAGATAGAGTTGGGATTTGGACCTGGCTACTTTTAACTCCAGATGCAATGTTCTTTCCCCTGCACCATAGTGTATTAGTAACCAGGCTTTCCAGCTGAGAAAGTGAATGGTCTGGGAACAGTAGAGATAACTGGATTGTAATGGAATCAATGATGGGCGGAAAAGATGTAGTTGAAGTTAAGGAATTATGAGTTAAGTTCAAGACCATAGAAAAGATGTTGCTGCATTAATCCAGGACAATTTAAATTTGTCACATTCTTTGCACTATGATTCTGGGATTAGCACAAAAGCCAACCCCAGAAGGTCCTCTGGACAAGGTTGCAGCCAGACTCCATTGTCCAGGCTGGATCCAGAGAGATTATGTTGAGAATTACAAATACTTCCTCTGGTTCTTATTTTCTCTAGAGGATGGAGATAGGGTGGAACTCACTCAACTCAAAGGTCTTATGTCATACTGAGGGACTCTATTTTTATTTAACATACACAGTATCAAACTGAGGTTGAGTCTGTTGAGCAGATAGATCAATAAATCATTATTTTTTCAGGAACTTCCTCTTTGCTTGGTACTTGTGCTAGAGACTGATAATGTAGGGGGAAAAAAAGTAAGACAGTCCCTACCTTCAAGTAGTTTATTCTTCAAATACCTTCAAGAAGGAGTACTCTTCCTGGGTGGGCTAGGAAGTGTTTGATTGCTCTAGTGTGATGAATGCCTATTTCTTCCTCTTTTCTGGAGGCAATTGAGGGGAAACAGGTCAAGTCTTTAGTCTCCTATATTCAAGACTCTTTCTACTATTGTTCATTGTCTGTTAAGTCAGTGAGGAGAAGGAACCCACTTCCAAATCAACTCATTCCACATGAGGATGATTTCATTGTGGAGTAGCTCCCCACTCCACATCTAAATTTATCTTTCTTTTCAACATGCACCCATTATCCCTCTGTATTTTGCCCTCGGGTCCAAATAGAACCATAGTCATGTCTGATCATATCACATCTGTTAACGCATCCTGTTTTGAAGAAAAATCCTGCCTCCTTCTCCATTTTTTTCCATGACCTATCCCAGCATTGACCAAAAAGTAACCCCTCCCTCTATGCCCCAACCCAAGCTGTGCTTGTCTGATAAGAATTGATCATCCCAGGTGACCTTTACTCCATTTAGTTTTCATAGCATCAGAGCCAACAAAGACTTTAGCCATTGCTGGCCTGGCTAGAGAGATCAGGAAGCTTTGTTCCACAAACCTAAAAGAAAAGCTCTCAGAGGCCCAATCTGGAAATTTGGATGGTAACAACATCCCAAGATTCATTGGCTTTGCCAGGATTTGCCTGGCAAACGTAGACCTGGCTGGTCTCAAAGGAACTTGATCTAGATAAGGAAAATCTTTCTCATAGCTATTTCACATTATACTTTGTAAAGTATATTATGCACAATATATATTTAAGGAACCTTCAGAATCACCAAATCCAACCCCCTTTATTTTCCAGATGACAAACCTGAAGCTCAGTGTGGTGGCAGGATTTGTTCAGTGTCATGCAGTAAAGAATCACACAGAGCAAGGATTGAAGTTCAAATCTCCTCTTGTTCTATTTGGGGATATTTCCAGTCTAGAAATCGAGTCCTCTCAGTGATCTTCTGAAGTAGACAATGAAAGTTAATACAGAGGAGGAAAAAAGATTCAGAGAGGGAAAGCAAGTTGCCCAAAGTCACCCAGGGATAAACCTGGCCTGAGTTCCAGGCCTCCTCTTTCCAAAGCCAAGGCCTTATTTGCCTTTCTCCATGCTATCAGGCCCAAGGAGCTGACTCTGGGAGATTCCCATCTTCTCTTGTCCGTGCTTTCCCACCAAAGCTCCACGAAGAGCGGACCATAGGCTCACAGAGGCATTTGTCTAATGGATGTGCTAGTGGGAGTGTCAATTAGGCAACAATGTAACCTATTAATCACATCTGTACTATCATCACAGTGGACAATTTTCCCAAAGCCTTGAAATGGAATCTAGCAGCCCAATAACTAGGATTATCATTGTTATTCATATTGTTAGAAGATGCTGTGACTTGGGCTAGGTAACATCTGTTGTGCTTTTGGATAACTTTCCCCTGATCATTTTGTATTCTGTCACTGACATTATGAGCTAACCCAATTGTACAAACCTTGTCAACCAATTTTTCCTTCAAAAGTCAGTTCTGAGAAAACATTTCTGCATCTCCATAATTTGTCTTATTATTGGTCCAGGTTTTTTTTTATCTTGTATCACATTGACTTTCTTCTTTTGAGAGACGGCTATGACCCAGTGGACAGATTCATGAGGAGAGGGTGGGTTTTGAATCCATGTTCCATTCCTTGCTAGCTATTTAACCTTGGTCAAGTCTGTTCCCCTCCCTGAATCTCAGTTACCTTATCTGAAAAATTGGAGTTTGAGGCTCAGTGATTTTTCTCTAAATTCTCTCTCTGACCTTCCCTCAGTTTCCAATTATGTGACTATAAGCAAGTTACTTAATCTCTCTGAGGCTCATTTTCTTTTTCCCTCTGTGAAACAGTGAGGAAAACAGTTGTTCAATAAACAGGACAGAGTTGTTGCAGGGAAAATGCTTTGTAAACCTTAAATAACAGTAGACAGGGGAATTCATGTTGTGATTTTCATCATTTAAAGCACATTCCCTCCCTTCCCTGGTTAGGCCCAGAGCAGACCTCTCTCAGGAAGTTGGCCCACCTGTTCCACCCCTCCTGTTCCCTAACCCCTGGCAGTTCCTAGAACCTTCCCTTCAATGCATGGTCTAAGGCAGCTGGGACATATGTGCTTTTTGTCCCCCACAGTTGCCCATTCTATATGTAAGCAGTTCAGATTGTTAGAAACTTCCTGAAAATATTGAGTTAAAATATGATACTTTTTCATTTCAGTTTGATCACAAAATCTTTAAAAAAAAACAAAACAACAGTATCAATGTTTATCCAATTCAAAGACTCCCTGACCAAGAATCTCTGACACTGTGTGACTTTGACCAAGTCTCTTCCTCTGCTCTGGACTCACTTCCGAAATATGTAAAATGAAGGGATTAGAGGAAATGATCCCTAATATCCCACCCAGTTTTAAGTCTGTGATCTGCTGACACTGAGATACCTCTAGTTCAGGCATTCACCTTTTTTTTCCTGCCATAGACCACTTGAGTAGACAGACTGATTAAGCCTGTGTAGCCCTTCTCAGAATCATGCTTTTAAATGCATCAAATAAAATGAATATGATTCCAAAGAGAAACAATTATATTGAAACAAAAAATGTATTTCTCCAATCCAAGTCCTCAGGTTTCTCCCCTACACCCACTCATCCCCACCTTGAAATCTATATATAAATCACTTGGGGAATCAGGGATCCTAGGTTAAGAATTCTTAACTGTACAAAAGAATTCTTGCTGTACAAAATCTCCAACAAGTGATCATCCAGAATCCTCTTGAAGACTTCCAGTGAGTGCAAGCCTACAGCTTCCCCAGGAACCTCATTCCACTCTTCAGAAATTCTAAACCACTGGGGATATGAAATGCTTCCTCCCACTGGGCCAACATCTACATTCACCTCTTTGTAACTGATTTCCATTGTTGCATTTTCTGTCAACTTTTCATACATCTACTAAACATTCCCTACCACAGAATCCTAACCACTTGAGAGAAAGGACACAGAGTTTAGAGAAAACACAGTGAGCTCCTAGGTCTTATTTTCCAAGAGAGTAATAAACTACAAATATATGGTAATTATAATAAGGCCACAGGAGAAGAACATTAAGGAGGAAAAACGTAATTCAAAAGTCAGAGGCCAAGTAAAAATCCATTCTACCCTGTGATAACCCTTCAAGTATTTGAAGTCAAGCTACCATACAATTCCCAAGCCATCTCTTCTACAGATTCAACATTACTAGTTCTTTCAGACAGTCCTCCATTTTGTTGTCTTAGATTATCTCAGCATCCAGATCTAATGCCTCTGGACACATTTAAATGTTCTTCAGAAAATGTGATTCACTCTCCACAAGATTTGTTGTCAGTTTCAGTCAGAGAACACAGTAGGTTGGTTCTCTCTCTCTCTCCCTCTCTCTCTCTCTCTCTCTCTCTCTCTCTCTTTCTCTCTCTCTCTCTCTTTCTCTCTTTCTCTCTCTCTGTCCCAGAGAAAATTTTTGAATTATAATATCTGGTTCAACATTTGGTGTCTTATGGCTAGTCAACCTTCCCAGGTTCTCTACCACATCCAACTTTATCAGAAGCTTTTCAAAGCAACCACCCCAACTTGTTTTGAGTTCCTAAGTCATTGTTTGTACAGTTACTTTGACAATAAATCCCATTTGTGCCATCTCCACAAGGGTTATGTTGAGCTGGTTTATCTAATATAAATATTTAACTTTTCATTCATTTAGGTACCATTTTCCCAGCCAACATTGGGGAAATGATCAACTGACATTGAACTTTGGTTCAATAATTCATAGAGGACTTTGATAACTTCCAAAACATCTACAGAAGGATGACTAAGATGGGGAGAAGACTGGAGATCAACATATCCAAAAATCTGTAGAAGAAACTGGAATAATTTAGCACGATTAATGTTGTTCCTACTCTTCATGAGAGAATGATCTCTCATGACCCAATTTAGGGTTTTCTTAGCAGAGATACTGAAGTGGTTTGCCATTTTCTTTTCCAGCTCATTTTACAAATGATTAGCTGAGGTAAACAGGGCAGAGTGACTTGCTCGCAGTCACACAGCTAGTATTTATCTGAGCCAGATATGAACTCATGAGTTTCTGACTCCAAGCCCAGCACTCTATCTACTGCTCCACTTAGCTGCCCTTAGTTTAACACACAAAGAAGAAAATGTAATTACTAAAAAGCACTGCCATGAAAAAGATGGATCAGGTTTATTCTAAACATTCAAATGGGCCTTGCCTCTGTTCCTCTTAGGCTTTAGGATGGCCTCTGAGTTCTCCTTAAGCTCTGTATCTATTGCCTTTTCATCACATAGAGAAGGGAGCTAATCAACTTAATTCATATTTGACTTCTATTTTCAGTACCAAGTACCAATAATCTCTAGGTAAGAAAGGATACAATGGTTGACAGCTAATGCAAACATGAGGAGCCAAAAGATTGCACACGGACAAACATGGCAAAGCTTTTCACAAAGAAGAAGAAAGATTCTGTCAAGCATAGACCAAGGAGCTGGTCTTCAAGTCTCAGCAAAACTCTAGAATATTTGGTTAAAGGGGAAAAGACCACGTGGTCTACATGATAGAGGACTTGCCTTAGCGTCAGGAAGACTCTGAATCAGGGTTGAAATCCCACCTCTGACCCATGCCAGCTACTATATTATAATGGGGAGTCATTGGTCTTCTCAATGTGTCAGATGACTCCCTGACAATCTCATTTGTAGATTGTTTCACATCAGTGATAAAAGTTGTGGTCTTCAATGTATTCTGATGATAGGACAGCTAGGTGGTACAGTGGATGATGCCCTGTGCTGGAAATCACAAAGACCCATCATCCTGCGTTCAAATCTGGTTTCAGGCATTTATTAGCTGTGTGACCATGGGTAAATCACTTAACACACTTAACACATGGGTAAATCACCTGCCTCAGTCTACACATCTATAAAATAAGCTAATAAAGAAAAAGACAAATCTCTCTAGTATCTTTGCCAACAAAACCTCAAATAGGGTTACCAAGAGTCAGTCATTACTGATACAACTGATATTCAACAACATTCTGATGAAATAACTGTTGCCCTTGCAATGTTGAAAAGGGTGATTGGTAGATATTAGAAAGGGAACCAGTGACTACCAAGAATGAAGCTGACTTCTTCAAGAATGGGTGACAACTGACAGGCTTCATTTCCTTTTGTAAGAAGGTTACTAAACTAGGGAATACTATTAATGCATCTTTCTTAGATTTTAGGAAAGCATTTGACAAAGGCTCCTATGATATCCTTGGGGACTAGCTGGAGAGGCATGGCAAGATAATAGTACTCTTATGTAGTCTCTGAACTTATTGAATTAGCCAAAGTACACTGATTAGCAGGTCAATGTCATTCTAATTGAAATCTCCTGGGGAAATGTCTCTGGAATTTATCCTTACTCGTGTGTTATTTAACATGTTTGTTAAGCACATAAATAAAGACATAGAAGGCCAGGTTATCAAATTTTCAGTTGGCATGAATCTGAGAGTTACAGATAATAAATTAAACAATGGAGTCAGAATTCAAACATTTCTTGACAAGCCAAGAGTATGTGCCAAATCTGAAGAGATGAAATATAAGAAGGCTTAAAGTTCTTCACGTTGGAATCACAAAGAATCTTCATTAGTACTAGACGAAGAAAGTATAACTAGCCAAAAAAAAAAAGATGCAAATGTTTCAGAAGTAGCATTGTGAAGGCAACCAGGGAGAGGTCAATTCAATCTGGCAGCCTGCCTCTGACTATGCAAAGTGTCTTTATAAGGAAAGTGATCAGCTCCTGCCTTGGGCCCTAGTTAAACCACACCAGGAGCACTGGGTTCAACTCTGGACACCACAGGACAAACTCATAACCGGAGGATGGCAACAATGAAACAGAAGGAACTGGGAGCCATGTGAGGGGACCAGTTTGAAGAAACTGATATGATAAGGCTGAACAAGATCACTTTCAGGAGATGTAATCACTGTCTTCAAGGACAGTGAAAGGTTGTCAGTTGGAGGAGGAATTCATTTTGTTCTGTTTGGCTCCAAAGGCAAAACTTGAAACAAAAGGTGGAGAGTGAAATATTTGGACTTCATAAAAGCAAACTCCAGAATCCTCTTCCTCCTGACTCCCTGGAGGGCCTTCACTCTGACAGGGTTTCATTCTCTTCTTCTGCATTTTTGGGCTCTGTTGTGTCAGAAAGGCTATCCAACTTGAACGAGCACCCAGAGGTTTCTGCCTTTTAACCTTGTCAGGTTGAATCCAGGAACTGTGGAGATAGAGCTGAGAAGAAGCTCTCTGCCAGTTTTAATGGGAGAAGGGAAACAAAAAGAAGGCCCATTGTCATTCTAAATCCTGTAGGTGGGAGCTGAAAATCAAGGGAAATACATGCTGGGAAAGAGCCATTTGTTGTTTGGAAGCTGCCTGGAGCTCTCTTGCCCTCCTTCTGTCAGACTCTTTTTTATTCCTTCTCACTCTTTCTATAGAAGGAGCAGGAGAAAAAGGCATCCAGGAGTTTTGAGCTCACTCCCATGTGTTAAAGCCCAACTTGAGTCATACGATTCCAAATTTTGTGAATTAAAAGTTGGAAAGGGATGGAGCCTACCCAGAAGGATTCAGTGGATAGAACACTAGATAGAATCAGGAAGAAGGGGGCTAGGGAGATACTTAAGACACCTTAGACAAGTCTTTCACCTGTCCCATCCTCAGTTTCCTCCTCTATAAGACTATGGGGCTGGACTTGATTGACGCTAAAGTACCTTTCTGCTCTAGGATTAGGATTCTATAATCCTATAATCTTGCACTCTACTGACATGTTTAAATCTTTCTTCCCTTCTAAAGGAACTGCCAACCCACACTTGCAACAACAACAAGCATTTACATTTATTCTTGTTAAATTTCCCTTCATCAGATTCAAACTTAGATAGTGTTTTTGAGTAACAATTGAGTGGTTCAACATGCTAGCTGTACACCTTACCTTCATATTGTCCTACCAGTTCACAGTCATGTGCCTTCTATGTCTTCACTGAAATCAGTTATCAAAATATCAAACTGCACAGGGCCCAGGATTGATCCCTGTACCACTCCACTAGCGACTTCCCTCCACAATGATATTAATGCATTAATAATACTTTGTGGGTTTTTAAAATAAGTAATTTATTCATTTTTCAGTTCTCAACATTCACTTCCACAAGAATTTGAATTCAAAGTTATCTCACCATCTCTCCCCAACCCCACACCAATACAGCATGCAACCTATCTACCCATTCCTCCAGTCTGTCGACCCTTCTACTAAACCCCCTTCTTTCATCCCCGTCTCCTCTATTTTCTTGTAGGAAAAAATAGATTTCTGTACTCTATTACCTGTATATCTTACTTTCCAGTTGCATGCTAAAACACTTTTTTAACACACACTGTTAAAGCTTTGAGTTCTATTCTCTCCCTTTCTCCCTCCCCACCCACCTTCACTGAGAAAACATGAAATTCAATATAGGTCAACAATGTAAAACACTTCTATAATAGTTATGTTGCAAAAGACTAACCACATTTGCCTTTCTGTCCTGCCCTCCATTTATTCCATTCACTCCCTTGACTTGTTCTCTAACAGTAATGTTTGTTTCTGATGATTCTCTTGAAGTATTATACTCAGTTTTGCTGGGTAGGTGATCTTTGGTTTTAATCCCAGTTACTTTGACTTCTGGAATATACTGTTCCAAGTCCTTCAATCCGTTAATGTAGAAGCTGCCAGGTCCTGTGTTATCCTGACTGTATTTCCACAATATTTGAATTGTTTCTTTCTAGCTGCTTGCAATCTTTTTTCCTTGACCTGGGATATCTGAAACTTGGCCACAATATTCCTAGAAGCTTCTCTTTTCAGGTCTCTTTCAGGAGTTGTTTGGTGGATTCTTTCTATATTTATTTTACCCTTTGGTTCTAGAATGTTAAGGCAGTTTTCCTTGATAATTTCATGGAAGATAATGTACAGGCTCTTCTTTGGATCATGGTTTTCAGGTAGTCCCATAATTTTAAAATTTTCTCTCCTGGATGTATTTTCCAGGTCAGTTGTTTTTCCAATGAGATGTTTCACATAATCTTCTATTTTTTTTAAACTTTTGGTTTTGTTTTCTAAGTGCTTGGTTTATCTCATAGTCGTTAGCTTCCCTGAACTCAATTTTCTCTTTTAAACAACTATTTTGTTCAGTGAGATTTTGAACCTTGTTTTCCATTTGGCTAATTCTGCTTTTTAAAGTCTCCTTCTGCTCATGGGTTTTTTGGATCTCTTTTTCCAATTCAGTTAGCCTCTTTTTAAAGATGCTATTTTCCTCTGCTGACATGCTTTCCAAGCTCTTCTATGGTCTGAGCCCACTTCATATTCACTTTGGGGGTACTGGAGGCAGAGACCTTGACTTCCTCTGACAGTATGCCTTGTTCTTCCTCATCCAAAGGATAGAAGGAGAAATGTGTTCACCAAGAAAGCAACCTTTTATGCTCTTACTTTTTTCTTTTGGGGGAGCATTTCCCCAGCCAGTTACTTGACTTCTGAATCCTTTATCAAGAAGAGTGTCCTAGCGCTTCTCCTCTCCCCAGTACAAGGCTGAGATTCAAATCAGCTGCTCAATTCTGCCAAAGGCTTTAAGCTGAGTTTCCTGGACAATGGACTCAGGCTGCTTCCTCTGCCACCATAGCTGCCCACCTCCTATTGCTGTTGCTTCCTGGGGCTAGTGCTGGGGAAACCTGTTCCCCTTTAGCCCAGCTGGGAAAGCCCTCCCACACTGACCTTTGGAGTTTTCTTTATCACTTGTGGGTTGAGGGATCTGATAATCTTCCTGCTGGGAATTCTGCCCTGGAAGTCTGCTTAGGTCTTGTTCCTCCCAGTGAGACATGACCAGGGCTGGACTCCACTCTGCTCAGTGTCCCATGAGATAGAACTTTCCTGTCAGTCTTGTAAGTTACTGTTAGCTGGAAACCTCTTTCACTCTGTTGTTCTGTGGCTTCTGCTGCTTAGAATTTGTGGAGAGTCATTTTTACAGGCATTTTTGTGGGCTGTGGGGGAAGCGCTATAGTATATGCATTTTTCTACTCCACCATCTTGGCTCCAGCCCCCCTTATTATTTTATGGAAAGTTCCCTTTATTCCTAAGCTCTCCAGGGTTTTTAATAAGAATGGGTGTTGTATTTTGTCAAAAGTTTTTTCTGTATCTATTGAGATGATTATGTGGTTACTGTTAGGTTTGTTGTTGACATAATCAATAATGCTAATAGTTTTCTTAATATTGATCCAGCCCTGCATTCCTGGTATGAATCCTACCTGATCATAATGTATTGTTATCATGATAAGTTGCTGTATTCTTTTTGCTAAAATCTTATTTAAAATTTTTGTGTTAATATTCATTAGAGAAATTGGTTTATAATTTTCTTTCTCTGTTTTGTTTCTCTCTGGTTTAGGTATCAAAACCATATTTGCATCCCAAAAAGAATTTGAGAGGACTCCTTGTTCCCCAATTTTCCCAAATAGTCTATATAGTACTGTGATTAATTGTTCTTTAAATGTCTGACAGAATTCACTTTTAAACCCATCCAGCCCTGGAGATTTTTTCCTAGGGAGTCCATTGATGGCTTGTTCAATTTTCTTTTCTGAGATGGGGTTGTTTAAGTATTCAACTTCTTCTTCTGTTAATCTGGACAATTTGTATTTTTTAAAAAAATAATCCTCCATCTCAATTAGATGGTGGAATTTATGGGCAAACAAATAGGCAAAGTCATTTCTAATTATTGTTTTAATTTCCTTCTCATTGGAGGTGAGTTCACTCCTTTGAGTTTTAATATTGGTAATTTGGTTATCTTCTTTCTTTTTTTTAATCAAATTAACCAAAGGTTTATCAATTTTATTGGTTTTTTCCTAAAACCAACTCCTTGTTTTATTTATTACTTCAATAGTTTTCTTAATTTCAATTCATTAATTTCTCCTTTGGATTTCAGTATTTCTAATTTGGTATTCACTTGAGGATTTTCAATTTGTTCTTTTTCTAGCTTTTTCTGCTGAACGCCCAATTTATTGATTTCCTCTTTCTCTGTTTTATTCATGTAGGCATACAAAGATATAAAACTTTCCCTAAGAACTGCTTTTGCAGTATCCCAGAAGATTTGGTAGTTTTCCTCATTATTGTCATTCTCTTGAATGAAGTGGTTGATTGTTTCTATGATTTCTTGTTTAACCCAGTCCTTTAGGTTTAGATTATTTAGTTTCCAATTAATTTTTGGTCTATCTTTCCATGGCCTTTTATTATATATGATTTTTATTGCATTAAGATCTGAGAAAGATGCATTGACTATCTGCCAATCTGCACTGGATTGTGAGGTGTTTATGCCCTAGTACATGATCAATTTTTGTTTATGTGTCATGTACTGCTGAGGAAAACAAATATTCCTTTCTATCCCCATTCAATTTTCTCCAGAGATCTGTCATATCTACCTTATCCAGAGTTTTATTCACCTCCTTAATTTCTTTCTTGTTTATCTTAAGGTTAGATTTATCAAGTTCAGAGAGGAGAAGGTTGAGGTCTCCCACTAGTATAGTTTTGCTATCTATTTCTTCCTGGAACTCCCTTAACTTTTCCTCTAAGAATTTGGATGCTATACTACTTGGAGCATATTTGTTTAGTAATGATATTTCTTCATTTTCTATGGTGCCTTTTAGCAGGATATAGTTTCCTTCCTTATCTCTTTTGATTAGATATATTTCTGCTTTTGCTTTGTCTGAGATTAGGATTGTTACACCTGCTTTTCTTACATCAGGTGAAGCACAATGTACTCTGCTCCAACCTTTTATCTTTACCCTGTTTGTATATCCCTGTTACAAATGCGTTTCTTGTAAACAACATATTGTTGGATTATGACTTCTATTCTGTTCTGTTATCTGTCTCTATTTTATGAGAGAATTCATCCCATTTAAATTCACAGTTATGATTACTATCTGTGTCTTTCCCTCCATCTCTTTTTAGTTCTTTATTCCTCTCCACAATAGAGTTTTAATTTTTGACCACTACCTCTTACAGTCTTCCCTTCCTTCTTTCAGCACCCCTCCTTTTTACTGTCCTTTAACCTTTAACTTCCCTCCCTTTTAGCCTCCCCTCCTATTTCTTTCCCATTCCTCTTACTGGCTATAGAGGTAGTTAGATATATATACCTAATTAAGTTTATTGTTCCATCCTTGAACCAAATCACACGAAAGTGCCTCTCAAACCATGCTCATCTCCCTACCCTCTTTCCCTCTACTGCAATATAATTTTGTACTTCTTCCTGTGATGTAATTTACTGTTTTCTACTTTCTCCTTTTCACATCGCCTGTTACAATTCCTTTGCATACCCAAATCACATTTTTATCATCACATAATTTACTTTATGCCCATTCCCTCTATCTCAGTATATCTCTTTTATATTTCATAATAGATGTACAATTCTCAAAATTAGCAAGTATCATCTTCCCTTATAGGGAGGTAAACAGTTTGCCCAAATTGAGTAACAAGTTTTCTTTTCCCTTATTTACCTTTTTATGCATCTCTTGAGACCTGCATTTGAAGATCACATTTTTTATTGAGTTCTGATCTTTTTATCAGGAAGGTCTGGAAATCCCTTATCTCACTGAATGTCCATCTCCTTGACTGAAATATTATTCTGAACTGTGCTGGGTAATTGATCCTTGTTTGTAGTTCCAGATCCTTTGCCTTGTGGAATATCGTATTCCAGTTCCTTCGATCTTTTAATGTAGAAGCTGCAAGGGCCTGTGTGATCCTGACTGCTCCTCGACATTTAAATGGTTTCTTTCTATTTGTCCAATTTTTCCCATTAGGTTTTGAGCTTCCTTTTCCATTTGTCCAATTTTTCCAGTTAGATTTTGTGCTTCTTTTTCCATTTGTTCAATTTTACTTTTTTAAAGAGCTGTTCTATTCAGTGAATTTTTTATTCATACTTTTAAAATCCTTGGATAATTTTTCTTCTATTTTCTTGTTCAGCTGTTCCAGGAGTGCTCTTTGTGCATGCAAGCAGTTCATAGTCCCTTCTGAAGTTTCAAATGGGAGTACAGTCTCAATACTGACCTCTTTGGTATTTGTGTTTTGGTCCTTGTACCCACAGAAAGATTCTATGGTCTTTTCCTTCCTCCTTTGCTTCTTGCTCATGATGGTGAGGCTTTGTGTGTTGCAGCCTCTGGTTCTTTCAGCTAGGCGCTAAAGAACCTGGTGTTGAGCTGGGTGATATGAGAAAACAAAGGTGAATTCTGTTTGTGTTTCTCTGATTAGCCCTGGAGCTAGCTTGTTAAGTGTGAGGGAGGAGTGGTCTGGTCATGGGAGATCTCCTCACCTGAGCTAGAGGAAAGGCAAACTCAGGACTTAGTGGTCCCTGGCTGGTCTAACATCTTCCCACTTCCCCTGGAGAGCTGAGGCACCTGAGTCCTGGTATTGGTTGTGAGTCTCCACCCCCCTGGAGTTCTGGTCCTCCACCATAGTAAGAGGAATTCTCCTTAGTTAATTTCCTAGCCTCAGGCTCTGTGAGACTGCTTGCCCCTTCTGCTGATCCCACTGATCCAGGATGTTTTGGGGAAAATAGTTTATGGTTCTTTTAAAGTCAACAAGGAGAGGGAAAGAGGCCATTTAGTGATCATTCCTCCATTTTGGCTCCCAGAAGTTCAAGTAGGTGACTTACAGACATTTAATCTGCTGGTTGAAAGTCTCAGGCACAGCTGCTACAGATACCTGGGTCTCCTTCTGTGGCTCTCACTCGCTCATCTCTGCTTGACTCTCGCCCTGACCTGCTAACCCGCCATGCTGCTACTTCCTCAGACTGCCCTGGGGCTTTCCTGCTCAGCCCAGCCACGGCAGGGATGCTGTGCTGTGCACTATATGCTCCTCCACCCCCCTCAAATTGTTTCTTCTGGCTCCTTGTAACATTTTCTACTTGACCTGAGAACTCTGGAATTTGGCTACAATATTCCTAGGAGTTTTCCTTTTGGCATCTCTTTCAGGAGGTAATCAGTAAATGCTTTTCTTTTCTATTTTGCCCCTTGGTAAGAAAACATCATGGCAGTTTTCCTTGAAAATTTCTTGGAAGATGATGTGTAGACTTTTTTCTTATCATGGTTTTCAGGTAGACCAATAATTTACAAATTCTCTCTCCTGGATCAATTTTACATGTCAGCTGCTTTTCCAATGAGATATTTGACATTGTCTTCTATTTTTTTCATTCTTTTGGTTTTATTTCATAATCGTTTGGATTATCATAAAGTCATTAGCTTCCATCTGATCCAGTCTAATTTTTAAAGAAATATTTTCTTCAGTGAGTTTTTGAACCTCCTCTTCCATTTAGCCAATTCTGATTTTTAAAGCATTGTTGTCCTCATTGGCTTTTTGGATCTCTTTTGACACTTGGGTTAGTCTATATTTAAAAGTTTTATTTTCCTCAGCATTTTTTAGGTCTCTTTTAGCAAGCTGTTGACTCGCTTTTCATGATTTTCCTGCAATGCTCTCATTTCTCTTCCCAATTTTTCCTCCCCCTCTCTTACTTAATTTTCAAAATCATTTTTGAGCTTTTTCATTACCTAAGACAATTGCATATTTTTTTTTGGAGACTTTGGGTACAGAAGCCATGACCTTGCTATCTTCCTATGATGGTAGGCTTTAATCTTCCTCATCTGAAAGGGTAGAAGAAAGTAACTTTTCACCAAGAAAGTAACCTTTCATATTCTTATTTTTCCACTTTTTAGTCATTTTCCCAGCCAGTTACTTGACTTTTGAGTCCTTTGCCAAGTGGACTTCCCCAGGCTTCAGAAGTTTTGTACAGCTGTTCTCTGATATATCTCTAGGGACCAGTAAGTTCTCAGTTCCTCCAAGATTACACAATCAAGGGAGAGGAGTTTACTCCTCTCGTGGTCTGCACTCCGATCTGTGGGCAACCAAGCACTCTTTTCTGCCCTGAAACTGTGAGTAGATTTTCCTCTCCACAGCTAACACCAGCTCCTCCACACCAGCGCTTCTTCTCACTCCAGGACATCCACTCACGACTGAGATGCAGTTCAGCTGCTCAATTCTCCCAGGGTCTTTAGGCTGAGGGCTCCAAAAGTGGATACTGCTGCCACAGTGGCTGCTGCCTCCTTGGGGCTAGGGCTAGGACCAGACCACATTCCCCTCATAGCCAAATGAAAAAGTTGTCTTACTGACCTTTGAAGCTGTCTTTGATGTTTGTGGGTTGAGAAAACTGGTAACTGCAGCAGCTACCCATCATTCCATCCCCTGAAGACTCCATTCCTGTCCATGCTGCATAGCCCACTTGGGTTGTGCTCTGTTCCAAGCCTGGTGGGATAAGCAATTCCTGTCGGCATTCCAGGTTATCTTGGCCTGGAAATCTTTTTCACTCTGTCATTTTGTGACTTCTGCTGCTCTAGAATTTGTTTATAGTCATTTTATAGGTATTTTATGGACTATGGGGGGAAAGCTAGAGCAGGTCCATCCTTCTACTTCACCATCTTGTTTTTACCCCCATTAATAACGTTGTACTACAACTGGTTTTATATCCACTATTTTTTAAATCACCTAGCACCAATACTTCCATTTTATCTATAAGGATATCATCAAAAACTGGATCAAATGATTTGCAGATACCTAAGTATGCAAAGTCTGTAAAAGTGAATGAGGCTCTCAGTCACAGAAAACCCTTAAGAAAGGGAAAGAAGGATATAATCTATCCTTAAAGAATCCACGTTGATATTTAATAATGCCTATTTCCCTTTGTGAGTGCTTACCAACTATGTTTCATCATGAATAGATTGCAAGATACTGAGAAATAAGTGGGAAGTAAGTAAATAGAAGGAAAACATGAGTATAGTCAAGCCTTTGTAGAATGGATATAGGGTATAGAATATAGTAATATATGATTATGGTGAAGTTAAGATTTATAAGAATAGAGAAGACCTGAGCATGGGATCTGTGAGAGCGGTTAAGACCCAGACTCTTTCTTACCTGCCTCCCTTAGCAGGGACATTCCCTCCTCTTTCTCTTTGCTCACACTGTTCCCCACATTGTATTCCAAATGCCTTCTCCAAGCAGCAATTGATGGATTGTTTAATACTAGTATAAAACCTGACCTCCTTGAAGCTATCTTAGATTAACTCCTCCAGATAAGATTGTCATTTCCCTTCCTGCTGGATCACCTCATAAGAAATTTAGCTCCCCATTATATGTAGTCTTCTGGTTCTTTCAACTAGTTTATCCTATGCTAAGATCACAGTCTTCCCCAAAGGCACATAGGTAGAAAAGGACCAAGATGAGATTTGCACGTATGTGTAGCCATTCCAAATTCAGTGCTATTTCTAGGGGACCATGCTGCTTTTTGAACTTCCACCCACCAGCCCTCCAGTCATTCATTCAAAAAATATGTACTAAGAGTGGAGTCAAGATAGTGGAGTGAGAATAACTACTCACCTAAGCTCTTGGACAAACTCCTTTGGATACCTCTAAAAGGAGAATCTGACCCAATTTTGGAGGTTTGGAATCCAGTGGGAGACAGACTGTGGTGGATTTGGAGCCCAGGACAGACTAGAAGGTCCACAGGAAGGATCTGTTCCGTGGGGGTGAGCCCATAGTGCAGCACGTCCAGCGCAGTGGAGTGGAAGGGTCCCGGGAAACCTGAGAGCAGGAGGTGCAACCAGTGGAGAGGCACCTGAGGGCGGGAGATCAGTCAAGCCAGTGAGATCTGCTGAGTGCCAGATATCAGTGCAGCAGCTCCTAAGACTTTCAGACCAAAGATTAAACATTGGTAAGTCACCTACTTGAACTTCCAGGAACCAGGATGGCAGAGTGATCAGTAAATGCTCTCTTCTCCCCCACTTATGACTGTGAAAGAACCATAAAATATTTCCCCAGAAAATTCCTGGCAGGAAGAAGAACAAAATTATAGTAGAGGGAAAGAGGTGAGGGGGATGAGCTTTGTTTGAGAGGTACTGTCATTTCATTTGTTTCAAGGAGGGAACAACAAACTTAAGTAGATAATCCTAACTAGCAGTAGGCTAGTTAGTAGAAGGGGAAAGGGGAAGAAAGGGGAGGGAAGCTAAAAGGGAGGGAAGAAGCAATAAGTGTAAAGGGGAGTAAAACGGAGGGGGGTTAAAAGAAGGAAGGGAAGGCTGCAGGAGGAGGTGGTGAAAAGTGAATACTATTGAGGAGGGGAAGGGAGATGGGAGAGCTAAAAGCCCAAAGGTGGGAAAGAGGATGGAGGGAAATACACAGATTGTAATCATAACTGTGAATGTGAATGGAATGAACTCTCCCATAAAATGGAGACAGATAGCAGAATGGATTAAATGCCATAATCCAACAATATGTTGTTCACAAGAAACACATTTGAAATGGGGGGATACACACAAGATGAAGGTCAAGGATAGGAGCAGAATATATTGTGCTTCAGCTGATGTAAGAAAAGCAGGAGTAGCAATCCTAATCTCAGACAAAGCAAAACAGAAATAGATCTAATCAAAAGAGATAAGGATCATAGACAATGAAGTAATATCATTACTAAACACGTGTGCTTCAAGTGGTATAGCATCCAAATTCTTAGAAGAGAGGTTGGAGGAGTTGAAGGAAGAAACTGACAGCAAAACTATACTAGTGGGGGACCTCAACCTCCCCCTCTCTGAATTCGATAAATCTAACCTCAAAATAAACAAGAAAGAGGTTAAGGAGGTACATAAAACTCTGGATAAGGTAGATATGATAGCTCTCTGGAGAAAACTGAATGGGAATAGAAAGGAATATACTTTTTTCTCAGCGGTACATGGCACATTTACAAAAATTGACCATGTACTAGGATATAAAAATCTCACAATCCAGTGTAGAAAGGCAGAGATAATCAATACATCCTTCTCAGATCATAATGCAATAAAAATTATATGTAATAAAAGGCCATGGAAAGATAAACCAAAAATCAATTGGAAACTAAATAATCTAAACCTAAAGAAGGAGTGGGTTAAAGAAGAAATCATAGAAACAATCAACAACTTCATTCAAGAGAGTGACAATAATGAGACAACCTACCAAATGTTATGGGATACTGCAAAAGCAGTTCTTAGGGGAAGTTTTATATCTTTGAATGCCTACATAAATAAAAATAGAGAAAGAGGAGATCAATGACTTGGGCATGCAGCTGAAAAAGCCAGAAAAAGAACAAATTTAAAATCCCCAAGTAAATGCCAAATTAGAAATACTGAAAACCAAAGGAGAGATTAACAAAATTGAAATTAAGAAAACTATTGAATTAATAAATAAAACCAATAGTTGGTTTTATGAAAAACCTGATAAAATTGATAAACCTTTCGTCAATTTGATTTAAAAAAAGAAAGAAGACAATCAAAGTACTAATATTAAAAATGGAAAGGGTGAACTCACCTCCAATGAGGAGGAAATTAAAACAATAATTAGAAATTACTTTGCCCCACTTTATGCCCACAAATTCTATAATCTAAACGAGATGGATGGGTATTTTAAGAAATACAAATTGCCCAGATTAACAGAAGAGAAAATTGAATACTTGAACAACCCCATCTCAGAAAAAGAAATTGAACAAACCATCAATAAACTCCCTAGGAAAAAATCTCCAGGGCCAGATGGATTCACAGGTGAATTCTATCAAACATTTAAAGAGCAGTTAATTCCAATACTATATAGACTATTTTTGAAAATTGGGGAAGAAGGAGTCCTCCCAAATTCTTTCTATGATACAAATATGGTTTTGATACCCAAACCAGGAAGAGACAAAACAGAGAAAGAAAATTATAGACCAATTTCTCTAATGAATGTAGATGCAAAAATTTTAAATAAGATTTTAGCAAAACAAATACAGCATCTCATCATGATAACAACACATTATGATCAGGTAGGATTCATACCAGGAATGCAGGGCTGGTTCAATATTAGGAAAACTATTAACATTATCGATCATATCAACAACAAAACTAACAAAAACCACATGATTATCTCAATAGATATAGAAAAAGCTTTCGACAAAATACAGCACCCATTCCTATTGAAAACACTGGAGAACATAGGAAAAAAGGGAACTTTCCATAAAATAATAAGCAGCATCTACCTAAAACCTTCAGCAAGCATTATATGCAATGGGGATAAGCTACATGCATTTCCAATAAGATCAGGGGTAAAACAAGGATGTCCACTATCTCCGCTATTATTCAATAGGGTACTAGAAATGTTGGCTGTATCAATTAGACAATATAAAGAAACTGAAGGAATAAGAATAGGCAAAGAACAAATTAAGTTATCCCTTTTTGCAGATGATATGATGATATACTTACGGAATCCCAGAGATTCAAGTTAAAAATCTACTTGAAATAATAAACAACTTTGGCAAAGTTGCAGGTCACAAAATAAACCCACAGAAATCTTCTGCATTCCTATATATTAGCAACTAAGTCCAGCAGCAAGAGATAGAAAGAGAAATACCATTTAAAGCTAAGGTAGACACCATAAAATACTTGGGAGTTTACCTGTCAAAACAAACTCAGGAACTATATGAACACTATTACAAGACACTTTTTGCGCAAATAAAGTCAGATATAAGTAAGCGGAAAAACATCACCTGCTCATGGATAAGCCGAGTTAATATAATAAAAATGACAATTCTACCTAAATTAATTTACTTATTTAGTGCCATACCAATGAAACTATCAGATAATTATTTTCTAGAGCTAGATAAAATAATCTCAAAATTCATCTGGAAGAACTAAAGGTCCAGAATATCAAAGAGACTAATGAAAAAAAATGTTAGGGAAGGTGGCCTAGCACTACCAGACCTCAAATTGTACTATAAAGCAGCAATTATCAAAACCACTTGGTATTGGCTAAGAAACAGAAGGGTAGACAAGTGGAATAGGTTTGGCACTCAAGACACAGTAGGCAAGGAATATAGCAACCTCCTGTTTGATAAACCCAAGGACCCCAGCTTCTGGGTTAAGAACTCACCATTCAACAAAAATTGCTGGGAAAACTGGATAATAGTGTGGCAGAAACTAGGCATAGACCCATGCCTGACACCATACACAAGAATAAAGTCGAAATGAGTACATGATCTAGGTATAAAGATTGATACCATGGACAATCTGGAGGAGCAAGGAATAGTGTATTTATCAGATTTATGGAGAAGGAAAGAATTTTTTACTAAAGAAGAGACTATGAAATTCAAGATGGATAATTTTGATCACATTAAACTGAAAAGTTTTTGCACAACCAAACCCAAAGCAACCAAAATTCAGAGGGATGTAGTAAATTGGGAAAGAATTTTTACAGCTAAGCTCGGGGATAAAGGCCTCATTTCTAGAATATATAGAGAACTGATTCAAATGTATAACTATACAAGTCATTCCCCAATTGATGAATGGTCAAAGGATATGAACAGGAAATTTTCAGAGGAAGAAATTAAAGATATCTATAATCATATGAAAAAATGCTCTAAATCACTTTTGATTAGAGAGATGCAAATCAAAACAACTCTGAGGTACCACATCACACCTATAAGATTGGCAAATATGACAGAACAAGAAAATGATAAATATTGGAGAGGATGTGGGAAAGTTGGAAGACTAATTCATTGTTGGTGGAGCTGCGAGCTCATCCAACCATTCTGGAGAGCAATTTGGAACTATGCCCAAAGGGCTACAAAAATGTGCATACCCTTTGACCCAGCAATATCGCTTCTAGGACTGTATCCCCAAGAGATCATAAAAGTGGGAAAGGGTCCCACATGTACAAAAATATTTATAGCAGCACTCTTTGTAGTTGCCAAAAACTGGAAATCAAGGGGATGCCCATCAATTGGGGAATGGCTGAATAAATTATGGTATATGAATGTAGTGGAGTACTATTGTGTCATAAGAAATGATGAACAAGAAGACTTCAGGGAGGCCTGGAAGGACTTATATGATCTGATGCTGAGTGAAAGGAGCAGAACCAGGAGAACTGTGCACAACAACGACCACAGTGTGTGAGAGTTTTTTTTTTGATAGACTTGGAACTTTGTAATAATGCAAGAACTTAAACCACAATCCCAATGGTTTTCTAAGGCAAAAATGCTTTCCACACTCAGAGAAAGAACTATGGAATTCATTTGCAGAATGTAGCAGATCATGTTTGTGTGTGTGTATTTTTGTGTATTATGTTTTGATTTTTTATGTGATTTCTTCCATTTATTTTAGTTAGACTACATAGCATGACTATAATGAAAACGTATTCAATAGGAAAGTAAATGTAGATCCTATACAGAATTGTATGCCATCTTGGGGAGGGGGGGTAGTGGGTGATAGGTGTGGGGGGGGTTAAAACCTAAATTTTATAGTAGTGATTGGAGAATATTAAAAAAAATAAATGAAATAAAATTTAAAAAACAAAAAACAAAAACAAAACAAAACAAAACAAAATATGTATTAAGTGCTTACTACATACCCAGCATTGTGCTAAGTGAGGAGGATACAAAGGAAGGCAAAGGACAGTCCCTATTGTCCAGGAGCTCCCAGTCTAATGGGATTATAACCCTCTAGAAGCAAACATAATGAATGTCTTGGAATGAATGAGATCAGGACCAAATGTAGTCAGTCCTATTTAATGCTCAATTTGAAAGTAGGCAAATCTCACAGCCTCCATCTTTCCCTTTTGCAGACCTTCAAGATGAGTTGGGGATTTTAGATTTTACTTTGAATATCAGTGTCACTGGGGGGAATCGTTTTTCTAATCCAGAAATAAAATGTCACTTCTGCAGATGCTGTATAGTTCAAATGATTCAAGTACTTCCTCTAATTAGTATTCCTACCTAGTCAGGAAGAGAAAGTCAAAATCTACATTTAAATGGAGATATTCCAAAGGAGTAGTATTGTGCTTTCTGTAAGTATGAATTCTTTTCTCTCTCAGCAATACTTCTCTGAGAGCTTGGACTTCAATACTTCCAGATGCATCAGGCTTTGTACCTTTGTCTACATTGCCAAGGTGATAAGTGTGCAGTGACTTTGGATATTAACAGGTTTCAGAGAGTCTTCCTTTAGCTGGGATTTTTATGGTTTGCCAATATATAAATACACACAAGGATCTGCTGACATCATTCCTTTCGCAAAGGGGTGACAGGAATTTCAAATGCAGATAGGCATTATCAAGGATTAACAAACTACCACTCCTGTCCTAGAAATGCTGGCATCATTCAAGCTAAAGATTTTGTTTATGGCCTTCCCATTTCTCATATGAACTAGACATAAGCAACTCCAAGAAAGACCTCATTACGTCCCCTGGGCTGTTTACTTTCTGAGCAGAACTTCCTGTTCAGTATTTCCCATGGATTTCTTCGCATGGTTGTAACTAAACCAATTTTTTAACTGATTTATTAATACAATGGGCAGCTCCCCTTTCTTTTTGGGTAATTGCATTTTAGAATTTGATTTAGTGTTGGAGAAAGGACATGTATTTTCAGATCAAGACCCCATCAAGTACAAAGTCTGCCCAATAACCACAAAATCACCAGAAATTAAATAATGGATAAATTAATTTAAATATCAAGCATAACAAAGAGGACAATCCATTCAATAAAATCACCCCTAACCTCTAAATGTCAAGGTATAAATGAGTCAGCCACACTCAGTTGTATTTCTGCCTTATTCTGATATTCAACTTACTCTTATATTTAATGATCTCACGCTCTAGAGCATAAGTATTCAACCAGTTTCCATGAGTTCTATGAACTTGAATGAGGAAAAATACATCTTTATTTTTTCTAACCTCAAAATGAAATTTAGTGTTTCATTCAATTAATTTAAGACAATATTCTGAGAAAGGGTTTATAAGGTTCATCATAATGTCAGAAGGATCGCACACACACACACACACACACACACACACACACACACACACACACACACTTTATGGACCCATTCTCTACAGGAATTCAGGAGTATGTTTGGAAATTTTTAATTAATTATATTTTAATCTCTTGCAACCTCTCCCCAGTTCATTAAATATTATTTATTGAATAAACTAGCGAAAATTCCTTTCCCCCCAAATTACTCATATTCATTTATAGATTAAATCCTAACCTTCTATGAATAAATATTAAGATTACTAAATAATTTTAACAAATGAAATTGATAATAAATCAAAGGTATATATTATTATTTACAAGATTTTGACTGCAAGAAATTTGAAAGTCACAGTTACCTCAAACACTCATCTTAATGGTACATACCTTCTCTTCACTTTTTGGAAAATACAATTTCACAATTCAGTTGATTTCAGAAACTGAGAAAGTCTCTCAGGAATCCTCTTTATATTTCTCCTCAAGATAAAAATTAAATTCCATCACAGGAAAGTATTAGTTTGTTTTTTTCTTTTCCCTTTTGTCTACTCCCACAGGAAGCAGGTTTTCCAGAATACATAGTAAGTTGTCAATTCCTCATATTATTAATAAAATTCTCTTCAAAATATTCATTCACTACATGATATACATGTCTCACAAGAAAACTGTTTCTTCTCACCTTCTTTTTCTGTCTTCTCCGGTATTCCATCCCCCAAATCCTCAGAGATCACAGGTAAAACCATTGGCCCTAAATCATTGGGAGAAGCATGTCAAATTAATATAGTTGTAGCTACAGTTCCAAAAATCTTCCCCCTCCTCCAACATTTCATTTGACTCTAAAAGGTATAGTAACAGTATTTGCATTATTTATGGTAAAGCCTAAAGAAATAGTCATTATAAATAAATTGGGGGAGAAAATTTCCCTCAGATCCATTTGCTGGTAGGTAATAGGGAACAATTCTTCATGGGAGGGAAGAAGAGGCAAACATTCTCCAAAGATATTGTAGAACAGTTTCCTGGCATTACTGCTGGAATAGCTCACTCAACAGTATCTTGCCTCCACAGTTGTCATTCACTGAGTCTCTGCCTTTGTCACTCTTAATCACAGTCAGGTCTGTGTCTACTTATTGACTATTTTAGCTCTTTACCCTGTGTTGTCACTCACTGAAACTTAACCTCAACAATTTATCCCAGAGTTAGGGCTTTCTCTCTCCATCTCTTACACTAATGCTCCATCTCAGTAGTCTTGGTAGTAGATTGGGGAATCTTTATTTTGCTTATTTCTACTTTCTCTGCTTCAGCTAAATGTTCTCTTAGATTCAGATCTCCTAGGCCTCATGTCTGGGAGCTATTATTAACTCACCTTTAAAATTAAATCTTTCAGAGACCACCATAGGCCACATGCCTGGAGGCTATTCTTCACATTTTTCCGTTTTACATTCTTTATTATTCTTCATTCTCTGCATAGGAGGCATACAATGGGCCCTCCATCTGCCACTGTGAGATTCCTTTTCAATTTTCTTTACCAATGATATCCACCCCTTCCCTCTGTCTAGGTTAGGTGAGTGACTTTTCCATGCCTTTGAAGACAGATAACATGCTTTTCCCACCCTCCTTAAGGCATATTGCAGATTGTAGAGGTTGGGGGGAAAAGTAAACCCTGATTTGTTGGTATTTTCTAATTCTATGGTATGCCATGAAAATAAAAAAGACTCAGGAATCCCCCCTCCCCCAACACTGACAGGGCAAGACATAATAAGCCCACTTCTTCCACAGAGTAGCTAAGCAGTGCAATGGATAGAATGCCAGGCCTAGAGTAAGGAAGGCCTGAGTTTAAATTTGGCCTCAGACACTAACAGCATGACCTGTTTGCTTCAGTTTACTCACCCACAATATTCGGATAACAATAGCACCTACCTCCCAGGGTTGTTGTGAGGATCAATGAAGTCATATTTACAAAGGGCTTAGCACAATATCTGGCACACGGTTAACACCATATAAATGTTGGCTATCATTATTATTCCTGCTACTCCACAAAAAATCCTCACCCTGTCTTGTACTCACAATCACATCCATATTTCCATATCATTTTAAAGTTTAGAAACACAATTTCACAGTCATCCTCTCTTCTGATCTTTTCTGAGTTTCCTGTGAGATAGACAGGAGACAGATTACAAGGTAATTTGACTAACAAGGCACCTGAGGTGCAGTGTGAAATTGACTTGTCAAAGGGCCACAGATCCTCAGACATGGAGTTACAATTGGAAGGAATCTTAGAGTTCATTTGATCCAATCCCCTCACTTTCCAGATGAAAACCCAAAGCCCATGACTTGCCCAGGGTCCTACATGTAGCAGGCAACAGAGCCAAGATTGGAACCCCAGATTTCTCCTGATAAGTCTAGTGCTTCTTTCATCATATTGTAAAATGGTTGCTGTGGAATTCAAGCCCAGAACTACTAAATTAATATTAATGAAATACAGTTTTTGACTTCATGGAGTTCATAACCTAGTAGATATGACATTATGCAAACTTTGATAAATATAATTTCACAAAGAATATAGAATCTTAGAGCTAGAAGGAACCTTAAGGACCATCTGGTAAAATCCCTTTATTCCATATGTCAGAATACATGGAATACTGGAACTGGAGTCAAGAAGATCAGGTTCAAACCCAACTCCCAATAATTACTAGATTTAATATCTCAGTTTGTTCCCTAGAGGGGCCCTCTGAGAACTCAGACAGGTCGCTTAACTCTTCTGAGCCTCAGTTTGCTTTTCAGTAAGATGGGAATAATATTCATTCTCTGAGTTTTCTGGGGCTATTGTTGGAATTAAAGAAAAACACATCACCTCACATTTCTATTAAGGTTTACAAAGCTGTAAGAGGAAGGACTAAACAACTCTACATTGATTGACAAGTATAATAGAAATAGAAGCTGCGATTATAGACAATGTTATTCAATAAAGAGATCAAGGCCTACTACTACATGGGCAGAACCCTGCAGACCATCTTGGAGATGGAAGGGACCATTTCACTGATGGACAAATGGAGGCTTTGAGAGAAGATTGTCCACATTCACATAGATGACCTTGATTTGCTATTTGAACCCAGAACTTCAGAATACAGATCAAGTGTGCTCTCCAGGATAACGTGCCCCCTCAGTTAAGGAGAGCTTGATATGGGCAACACTAACTAGGACATTATTTTCTCCTGTCCCTGACTCATCTCTCCCTGCTTCATGCCATCCCTCATACAGCTACCACATGAATTCTTCTCATTAAGCCTTGTCTTACTCCTCTGACCCTGAACTGTTAATGCCTTTTCTACCCTGCTTTTAACTATTTTGTTTTTATTAGCAATTATTATCTTTGTATGATACATGCACATTCCTTCTTAGACATGTCTTTGCTGTCTTATTGAAATTCTTGAGAGTAGCAATTGTCTCATATTTACCTCTGTGTACCTGGTACCCAGGACAACTCCTGACACAAAGAAGTCATTTATTTAATGACTGTTAGTTGACTGAGTGATTAAGATAGAAAAGAGTTTGGTTTTCAGTGTATACAAGTGGTCTTTTCCATCTGAATGCAAAATGTCTTTCAATCTGCATAGACTTCCCCTTTGATGGCACTGGGAAAAAGCCATTCTCTAGCATCCTAATGTGTGTTCATACCAGATAAAAGAATCCCCAAGGGAAATTTTCAAACCTGGAAATATGGGGAATTGTCATTTCAGTGGAAGTTCTCTGCTTGCAGAAGAATTCACAATGAATTGCTAGAAATGGAGTTGACTGGGGGTGGTGGTAATGGTGGGCATGATGGTGAAATAGAAGAAAGGAAGAAAAAAATGTTTACTTAAATAAGCTACTGAGGATGTCCATTTGCAAAGCTGAGGAAATAGACTAAGAGACAATGGACTCCTCAGCTCATCTCAATACGCGGGGAAACATTGACATATATTGGCCATCAAATTCCAATTTTTAGCAACGTGCAAAAAGAAAACGGGCCAGAGTTCAGCATTAGCATGCAGCATATGTAGCCCCAGAAGAGGAGCAGAGTTGGCAAAGTGTGGTCAGTACATGAACAACATTGAGGAGCTAGAAGATTGAGGTTTAGATTTCAGAACTTAGATGAGAAACAGGTATTGACTAAGGTATGAACCCTGTGTCACTGAAGGATGGTAGAGGACTGTGCCAGGAGGGTTGGGAAAGCCAAAACCTAGATCCACAGAACCTCAGAGCTCAGTGGCCTCCAGGTTAGCCCATACTGAATAAACATCCCTTCTACTATATCCCTGACAAGTGACCATAAGGCCTTTGCTCAAAGACTTTCAATGAGAGTGAACCCAGTATCTGTTAAGCCACCCTATTCCATGTTTGGAGAGTTCTAATTGTTTGGACCTTGTTACAGCCATCTACTGACCTCCCAATTCATCAGCCCTCAACTACCATGACATCCATCTTTACTCACCTCAACCACTGACAAGAATGGTCATCACTCTTTCATCATCTCATCTAATTGTGATACTTCTATGATTCTGAGCTCTAATCAAAATAGTATATTCTTCCATCTCCTCCTCTGTTTCTCTCCTCTCAAAATTATATTTTATCTCCACTTCAAACTTCATTCTTTCTTTATCTGTTTGCCAAGTCTCCCACCTCTGTTCTGTCCTCACATTCCTTCCTTGGGTTAATCCCTGATTTCCCCACCCTCAGTACAACTCAGGCAATGATGACAAGGATAGTGATGATGGTAATGGTGATGGTGATGATGATGATGGTGAAGATGATGATGATGACAATTCATAGAGAATTTTAAGATTTGTAGAACACTTTCCATATGTTTGGCTCACTTCTGCCTCTCAGCATCCTGATCTTCCTTCCAAACTTCCTCCCAGTAGCTTCCTCCTCCAGTGTGAGGTCTTCAGTAAGTGTCCCTCCCAACCACTAGAATTCTCTTCCTCCTCGAAAATTCCTCAACTATTTTGTCCATCTTTCTCTTTCACTCCTGTTACTCCCTACTTGTAGTTACTCAGCCATTTTCAAGTAATTTCCTCCTACAGAGTTCCTTAAGTTTCTTGAAATCAAAAAGCATTTCATTTTTGTTGATGTCCAGATGATAGCTTAGCACAAAACACAAAGGGCTCAATGCTCATTTGTATATTTGTTTGAAGTAAATTTCATTGGAGCTTTGGCTTCCCACTGCCGTCTTGGTTGTCTCCCTTAGAACATAAGGACTTTGAAGATAAAGACTGGATCTATTCTAAAATTTGTATGCCAAGTGATTATCAAGTATTTGGCATATAGTGATTATTTCACTAAGATAATTAGTTCATTCAACTACCACATTTTACAGATGAAGAAAATGCCATTCAGAAAAGGAAAGACACTCACCCAGAATGACGCAACTGAAAAGTATCAGAGCTGAGATATGAACACAACCCTATTTAATATTTAGTTGAAAAGTATTTTATACCTGGTTTGTTAAAAAAAAGTCACTAGAGAGGCAGTCTTATGTGTGGATGGAGAGCCACCTTGAAGTCAGGAATACTTTGATTCCAGTCTTTCCTCTCTCTTATCCAACCTCCGTGACCCTGAGCAGTTACATTTTTTGAGTTCTTCAACAAATCTCTAAGACAATGAAGTTGCAGAGTATGTGGCAATCTGCATCAGCAGAGGGAGTTTTCTCATCGGGAGTTCACTATAGTAATGGAATGACAAATCTGTTCAAAAAGGAAGAAAAAAAGAAAGAAAAAGAAAACAGGTAAAAACCATTACAAATGTCAGTCTTTCCTCCAGTGATTTCAGGTCTTTTGAAATAAAATCCAGGCTGTATGCTGGGAATTCTGCTCTCTTGAAAGGCTAGTAGAGTTTGTGTTAAGATAAAAACACTCCTAACCCTGGTCTGGCCAAGCATCTTCTCACCCTCTGTTCTCACTGAGTTGTGATCCTCTAGAGAGTGAAGAATCTGTCATTGTCTCCAATCAACCAGTAGCAGGTACAGCAAGTGGTTTTACAAATGAGAGCTTATCAAACCTCCCCATACCCCATCCACCTCCAATAAAGTGGGCAAAAGAGTGTGGGCTTGGTGCAGAGCCTCTTGTGACAGATGACATCAGATTAGAAGAAGGCCATTAGTAACAGTGCTAACAATACTAATCACTGTTATGCCACTGGGATGGAGCTATGTGTCCTCACCATCCCCACCAAGGAGCCCTTCTCAGCTCTGAAGCAATGCACAATATGACTGAGCATAGCTCTGGGAGAATCTAACCATTTGAAAAAACATCCTGCTTTGGACTCATAATATACACAATCATTGCCTGGGTGGGAGAGCAGACTTAAACTTAAGGTTTGGCTAATGTCAGGTTTTTCCAAACTGGTGACTAGACTATAAAATGTGTCAATATACAACTTGAAATATGCATGGGGTAGTTATTTATTTCCTCTTCACAAAAGAAGTGCTTAAGACATAAATGTGCATACTGTACCACTTATATATATTTTTATATATTTTTCCAGGAAGTTGAAAACTAAAAGGATCTAATAAAGCATTTTGCAGTTCTGTAGAATGGGCATTTTAACATTTCACCTCTGTTCTTCAGTGTCTAAACTGTTCCCTCTAGATTCAATTTTGTTTTTGGGGAAGCCAGATTAGGAGTTAAACTGTTTCCCTGGCAAAGGTATCCTCTCAGAGACAAACATTTACCTTACTTTCAGTTAACTCTAATTAATCCAAGATCTCTGGACTTGAACTCATAAGTTGCTTAGGTGCCTAGAAATACTCACCTTGAAATTGATGGTGTGTCACCTATCTTGAGGAAAATAACAAAACACCAAACAACAGACAAAAACCCAAGATCAAGTTTGCCAACTGCTTGCCCCCTTGTTCCAGCTCCCAAATTAGACGGATCAGTTGCCCTGCTCCTAAGGTGAGTGGAAGGGTTACATGTCGTACATTCAAGAGAAGCAACAGAAGAAAGGGAGTCTGGTATTCTGTCTCTCTCTCATTGAACTGATGTGGCACCTTGTCACCCTGGACTATCCAAAGGAAGTTTTAGTACCAGGGGATTTCCTGGGGTGCTGCCTAGTTCACTTTTTCTAGGCATAAAAGTATTTGAGCAAAGGAATGGAGATGAGAGAATAAGATGCATTCTAGGGGCAGAGATCTATAAACTTTGATGGGAGCACAGACTACATGTAGCAGTGAAATATCAGAAAAGTCTAGAAAAGGAGAGTGGTATCATACTATAACAGTCATTCAAGTCAATGAAATTGTTTTTCAGTCATGTCCAACTTTCTGAGGTTTTCTTGGCAAAGAGTGGTTTGCCATTTCCTTCTCCAGCTCATTTTACAGATGAGAAACTGAGGTAAACAGGATTAAGGGACTTGTCCAGGGTTACACAGCAGGATTGGAATTCAGGAATAGGAGTCTTCCTGAGCACATGAGCACTTTTTCCATTGCACCATCTAGTTGTCCCATCAATGAAGTTTAAAAAATCCTTTATTAAGTGTCTGCTATGGGGTTTCTAGGCCTAGAATAAAGGACACTCCTCTTCCTGAGTTCAAATACGGCCTCAGATACTTCCTAGCCACATGACTTCGGGCAAATCACTTAACTGGTTTGCCTCAGTTCCTCATCTGTAAAATGAACTGGAGAAAGAATGACAGAACCACTCCCCTGTCTTTGCCAAAAACCCCAAATGGGGTCATGAAGAGTCAGACAGGACTGAAAAAGAACTAAAAATAAATGCCTTCCACGCCCCAGGCCCTGCTCTGGGAACTGGAGTTACAAAAACAAAAATGAAATCATTGCTGCCCTCAAGGAACTTTCCTTCTGTTCCAAGGAACAGGGAATCACTGATATTTTTTAATGGGAGAGTCATGCAACAATCTCATGCTCAAGAAATGAATCAATCCATTAAATGTCATTTACTAACAAGAATGTATTTTGAAGGCCAGATGTTAAGTGAAAGGACAATCAGCAGAAAGCTGATATTGACAGTGCCAGGCCTGGAAGAGTTGCCAGGTATCACTTTCATTGTTCCTCAACCAAACCTTTCTTTCAATCAAATCATCACCAGTGATTTATTTAGCACTTACTATGTGATGGGTGCCATGCTAGCTGGGATACAAAAAAAGACAAAGATGTACAAAACCAAAAATAGCACCTGCTCTCAAGGAGTTTATGGTCTCCTGGACACATTGACAAAGAGCAAGGAATAATAGTATCCCTCTTCCCAGAGAGCTCACAGTCAAAATACAGAAAGACTTCAACTCTTAATCACTGCGAGGTGATTACCCCATCTTCCTGTTGTCCACAAGCCCAACCTCTCACAGTCTCTTTCCCATTCCATCCTTTTCCCTACTCGATACTCACCCCCCACTTCTGGACTTCATCTTTGGTTTTCTTTGTACTTTTCTATATCCCATCTAGTCCTTAAAAATTCAGGCTCCACCTCCTCCAGGAAGCTTTGGGTTGTAAAGCCATCTCTGCTCTGCCTCTGATTCAGTGGGACAGGGCCAGCAAGCTAAGCCCTCCCATGCATCCGAATTGTATGCAGCTTTGTGCTTCATTTTCCCAGTTAGAGCAGGAGGCACTTGAGGACTGCGGGAAAATGTTCCCTTTCATCTGTATACTCCACAGCTCTGAGTATAAGATCTGATCAGTCTTCAGAAATATTTAGAGACTGTGTTTTGGGAGGGACAGAGACATGAGCTGGACCTTAGAAAACAAGACTTGAGCCCCAGTTCTGCTAATAATTAGCTTTGGGACTCTTTGGTGAGTCCCCTCTCATCTCTGAAACTCAGTTTCCTTTTATTTGTAAAGAGGGATGTTTTAGATGATATATAAGGGCCCATCTGATCCTGACATTCCATGTCCTTCATTTTCTCCCAGATCCAATATTGTGTTCTAGAATCTAAGGTCTCTCTCAGTACTGATATGACACATTCTAAGGAGTCTTCCAGAGCTGATTTCATATTCTATATTCTTGGGTTCCTTTCAGCTTGAATACCTAGGGTCTTGTCTTCTCATGTCCAGCCTCCCTCTGATGGTCTTTGTTGTCTGGTTTAAAGTCCCTTGTATTACTGACATTCTACAGTCTGAGATCTTTCCCCCCTCTTTCATCCTACATCCCTTCAGCTCTGCCCTTCCCCATTATCAGGTCCCTCCCAACTCTGACATTCTCTGTTCTGAGGATCTTCCTGGCTCTGACATTCTGTGTTCTATGTTCTAAGCATCCTCTCATCTCTGACATGGTATGGTCTAGAATCTAAGACTCCTTCCTCATGTGATATCCTTTGGGTCCTGAGGTTGTAGATGAAATCTCAGATCATTATATTAAGCAGTCTGAAGGCTGACTTATTGTAATTTCACTTGGCTTGGCTTTTTCCAGAATTCTAAATGTGTCTGATTTGTGCTCTCAGGCCACAGAAGTATTTTTCCTGGTTCTGTTTTTCATGCTTTCCCATTTGGGATGGCACAGCCCTCCATGGCATTATTTACAGGGAGGAGGGAAGTGCATGCATATGGCCAAGCTCTTAATTTACCCGAGGCCAAGCCAACAACGAGCACCCAGGGACAGAGGGAAGCATTGGTTTCTCGGCTGGCCATGTGCTGCAGGTCTCTTATTCAAAATGTGAATCTTTATCGTGGGGGCTGTGCTGGGAATGACTGCAGAATGTACAATGGAGATCTGCACTGCAGATAGCAGAGGAGCTCCAGCCTCTCCCTGCCTGCAGAGACAGAGGCAGCCACAGCAGCAGCTGAGACTGAACCTGGCTTCCTCTGAACTTTCCTGCCCCTGCTTCCAAGCACTGTCTCAGACAGGTGTGTGCCAGTATTGTATGCCTAGCCCTGCCTTTGCTTTGAAAACCAGGCACATCATGTGCATGGAACCAAATGGCCCCTGGGAAGGCAGCAACTCCATTTCTGTCCCTGGCTTGCTATGTTTATAGTGGATGAAACCTGAAGACACATCTCTCTGCCACAAAATAGAGGAAGAAACGATGGAATTTTTAGTTAAAAGACCTGCGTTTGAATGTTCCCTCTAATACTAACCAACTGCAAAATCTGGGGTAATTCACTCAACTGCTCCAGATTTCATTTTCCCCTTTGTGAAAATCATGCGGTTGGAGTCAGTGATCTCTTTCAACTCCATCATCCTATAATCTACAAGAGAGACAACCTCATCTAGCAATCAGGCTCTACTGCTTAGAAACGAGAGCTTTCTAACAGCTAGGTCACAGTTCCTATGAAAAGCCCACCGATTTTTGTTGCTGAACAGGTTAATAAAATTTTATTGATTGCCTCCCAGGAGAGGCATATGTTAGGCATGGTGATTTTGTTGTGTGTTGTAGGATCATAGATTCAAAATGGAAGAGATCTTAGAGGACCTTCAACCCCATCCAATGATTTTATAGATTAGTAAACTGAGTACCAAGAAGTAAAAATGACATGCCAAAACATATAGCAAGTAAAAGACAGCTTTGGAATTTGAACTCAAGTCCTAAGACTCAAAATCCAGTACCATTTTCATTATATGATGGTACCTTCCAGTGATTAAATAACAATGAGTCTTATTTTAAGTTGTATTCCTCTACATAAATTATAATTTTAACACCTAGAAGTGTTTACACTGATATGCCAACTTTGGAAACCAAAATCTTTCAAATGAAAGCAAACAATCCAGATAGGGCAATAATTATGCCATCCCTGAACTCTAGGAAAGAATCTTGAAGAATTTTTAGTCCAGTGAGTATAAGTTTCTCGCCCTTGCCATAATATTTTGGATAGGTGGCCTTTTCTTGAAAATACCAGCAATGGTGAACCCACCTGCTCCATCCCATGGAGACCTGATCATTCTCAGATATATCTTGTGGTTGTAAAGTTCATCCTTCTATGAAGTCCAAATCATTTTTGTTGATAATTTCCCTAAACTGGCTCTGTTTCTATATTCTTGAATCAAGAAGCACAAGTTCTTTCCCTTTTCCTCCTTCCAGCACTTATGGAACTTGAAGATATCTGTCCTCTCTCCTCACCCCACTCACCTCTATCCCTCTCACAAAAACCTCACCTCTGTTCTTCCATTGAAACACTTCCAATTCCACTTCAACTGATTCTCCTTCATTTGGATCTGAACATCTGGAGAACCTTCACCATCCTGATTTCCCACCCCTGAACAACATTCACCTTGTCAATGTCCGACTGAACACATGAAGCTCAGAATGTAATACAAGTTACCCAATAATACCTTACCAATATAGTGGATGGTAGAAATACCACTTAATTCATTACAGACACTGGGCTTCTGTTAATTAAGTCTGAAAATGGGGGCTGGATTATTAAATAGCTTTATCACATAAACTGTTGATTCATGCAGAGTTTATGGCAAATAGACACACATATAGAGACTTCTTGAGAAAAAAAAGAAAAAGTCCTGAAAAAAATAAAAGGAAGAGGGAAAGAATTCTCTTTAGCTGACAATACCATGTTGATCGATTGAGGACAGACATTAGATAGGAGAGATTTATAGAGGAGATGAGTCCAGTGAGAGAAAAATGTGACTGTCTGTATTCACTGAAAAGTATTTACAATGTCTTCTTGGTCAGAGTTCAATCCTCAACCCTCTTGATATTGGAGAAAACAGTCTATCAACCCTGGAGATAGTAGACAGAGATGCTCTGATTTGGCTTCCCAAAAGCTACTTCCCTGGTAGAAGCTGAGGGCCATAAGGAATGGACTTTCACAGACAAATATAGGAGATGATAGCATTGAGAGCATGGGTAATAATGTGGGCAAAAGTAAAAAACAAAGGACAAGAGCCAGGAAATATTTTTCAGGGGCCATAGGAGATGAGAAAGAACAAAGTATGAGATAATGCTATCAAGAAAGAGTGAAGTCATATTCTGGATGGCCTTGAATGATGGAGTCAAGACTTATGTGTCTTAACTTTTTAAAATATCATGTAACCACTGAAGGAGTTTTAAGGATTGTGACTTTCCTTGATGTTGTTCTCTATGCTTAAAATCCCTTCCATTTCTACTAATTTCTGCCCTTTGATTTTCTGTTCACTCTTCAAGACCTTCTCAAATGACTTTCCCTCTAAGACTTCTCTAATTTCTATGGGCAAAGGTGATTTTTCCCCTCAATCTCCCACAGCCCACTAATTCAATTTACAGCAATACTTCACCACAGATAGAGATACCAACCCCTCTCTGATTAGTTGATTGTCTTTGAGAGTTGCTCCAACCACACAAGTACATTGCTAGCCAATCTGATGATAAGCCTAAATCTCTGCATTTAGTCAGACTTTTCTTCAAGTGACAGATACAGAGACTGTCCTTAAGGTTAGCCCTTAAGCTTTCCTTCTAGTCTTGTCAAACCTCTCAAGGCTTGTATTCCAGTAGTTACACTTTTGAAGGCCAAGGCCCATCTCCATAGTTGAGTGGAGGGGCAAGAATCACACAAAAGATGCATTATCAGCAGATAACTTTATAATTAGAAAAGAAGGTGGACTGGTCACTTAACAAGAACCCTGGGCAGTCCAAGTGGACCATTGATATCCCCAAGCATTCTGGGAATGAATATTTAGTGGGAGAACATGAGAAAGAATCACTTAGGAAGCCAAGGCATGGTTGGACTCCATGCTACATACAGCATTCAAGCAATACCCCAACAAGGAGGTCATTGATATAGTCAAGTATCACAGTGAGTATATCTCCCAAAGCTTTTTGCATATAGTTGATGCAAAATAAAAAGTTGAATGAATGTGTTATGACACCTAAAAGTGCTAGCTTGGGATGTTTTGGGACTAACAGCATACTATGTGGAACCAGGTGTGCAAATGTCTCTGGGTGTAGATCACTTTATCCACAGTTATCCACATGGAAGCTGTAATTAAAATAAAAACTCCTTAGTGAGAGGATTCTTGACTTTCAGTGCAGAGCTTTCATTTGATTAAGACCCAGAAGTGACCTAAGAGATTGTCTCATCCAACTTTCCTCATTGAACAGATGAGAAAACTGAAGCCCAGAGAGAGCAAGATACTTCCCCAAGTTCACACAACTAGTTAAGTAGCAGAAGCATGATTTGAACTCAGGTCTTGTGCTTCCTCCCTCCCCCTTAATCCTTCTCTTCTCCCAGAACCATGGTATCTGACCCATCACAACCTTATAAGGACATCAAGAGAGTAAATGAGCATTTGCTCCCCAGTTCTGGTCACTTGATTGCACCAGTGGAGCCCTACTGCCTTGACGTGTGCAACAGAGGCACTGATCTCAGATGCTTACATGCAGAATTCCTCAGGAGATTAGTTTCCAAACAGTCTGTCTAATACCTAATGGAATATAGATCATTTTCTTTACTGACCAAGGAAGCAGGACATAAATGTCAGCTACTACTAATATTGTTATTCAGACCGTACCATTTTGCTCGTGACTACCTCGGATGATTCAAATATTCCAACAGTTCATCAATTCCAGCTAGAGGCTTGGAGAATTATAAAACTGTCAGAACTCAAAAACTCAGAACTGGAAAGTCTCTCAGTGAACTCTAAACCTGAATTCTACCTGAAGTCACAGTCTGTAATTTCCCTAACAAACAATCATCAAACCTATGCTCACATACTTCCAAAGACAGGGAACTAATTACTTTTGAGATAACTTATTCCTTAATTAAATTCCTCCTAAAAATCTATTCTGACTGCCATCAAGTTCCATGATTGGTACCTGGTTCTATCCTCAGGAACTAAATAGAATAAGCCTGAACTCTCCTTCAAAGACCTCTTTTCCTTCAGCCTTTTTGGACCTGGAAGGAAACTAGCATGTTCCTCTCCCTTCACATTCTCTTCCACGTGGAAATAATACCTTGCACCATCAAGAAATCATTTTCTACCCCAATTGATAAATGGTGAAAAGATATGAACAGGCAATTTTCAGAGGAAGAAATTAAAGATATCTATAATCATATGAAAAAATGCTCTAAATCACTATTGATTAGAGAGATGCAAATCAAAACAACTCTGAGGTACCACATCACACCTATAAGATTGGCAAATATGGCAGAACAAGAAAATGATAAATGCTGGAGAGGATGTGGGAGGGTTGGAACACATTCATTGTTGGTGGAGCTGCAAGCTCATCCAACCATTCTGGAGAGCAATTTGGAACTATGCCCAAAGGGCTACAAAAATGTGCATACCCTTTGACCCAGCAATATCGCTATTAGGACTATATCCCCAAGAGATCATAAAAACGGGAAAGGATCCCACATGTACAAAAACATTTATAGCAGCACTCTTTGTAGTTGCCAAAAACTGGAAGTCAAGGGGATACCCATCAATTGGGAATGGCTGAATAAATTATGGTATGTGAATGTAATGGAGTACTATTGTGCCATAAGAAATGATGAACAGGAAGACTTTAGAGAGGCCTGGAAGGATTTATATGATCTGATGCTGAGTGAAAGGAGCAGAACCAGGAGAACTTTGTGCACAGCAATGACCACAGTAACGCAAGAACTTATTAAAAACAAAAATCCCAATGGTGGTTTTCTAAGGCAAAATGCCTTCCACACTCAGAGAAAGAAATATGGAAGTCATTCGCAGAAAGTAGCAGATCATGTTTGTGTGTGTGTGTGTGTGTTTTTGTGCATTATGTTTTGATTTGTTATATGATTTCTTCCATTTATTTTAGTTCGACTACATAGCACGACTATAGTGAAAACGTATTCAATAGGAAAGTAAATGTAGAACCTATACAGAATTGTATGCTGTCATGGGGAGGGAGGAGGGTAATGGGGGGTAGGTGTGGGGGGATAAAATCTTAATTTTATGACAGTGATTGTAAAACATTAAAAAATAATAATTAAATTAAAAAAAAGAAATCATTTTCTAACATCTTCTTCAGCCCTCTCCTCATTCTGGTTGCCTTCCTTGGAACTCCTCCAGTTTGTCAATGTGCTTTCTAAAAGGAGTTGCAAAGAATTTATCATAGCACTCATAGAAACATGAATTCTTAGAGATGGCAGGGCCCACACTGGGTACTGAGTCCTTATTATAACAGTAAAGATATCTCTCTACAACTTTGATGGCAAATGATAATCCAATCTCCACGTAATATCTCTAGTGACAGGGAAATCACCATCTCTCCAAGCAGCTCAATCTGCTTTGGGACAGGTTTTTGTTTTTTGCTCCAAAGAGTTATAGGTAGGCAGTTTTGTAATGGGAGGTTAAATGGAGAGTTTCCACCTAAAGAGAAAGGCAGAGTATTGGACTGAGAGACATGGAATTGAATGACATTGTTCACAGAAAGAGCACAGAAAGTGAAAAGAAGAAAACCAAGGGAAAATTCCCAAGGATGGCCACCAAAAGGAGTACAAAAGAGGACCAGGAACCAGTGAAGGAGAAGAGCAAAGAGTGGGGTTGGTGGTGATGGGAAAGTTTTAGAGGGGGAAGAAGAGAAGACAAAGGAGGAAGAGGAGGAAGAGAGGGAGGGAGGAAGGACAGAATGAGGGAGAAAGGAAGGAAGGATAAGGGAACATATATGTATTCAACTCTGTTTGTGTGTACACATATATAACACATATGCACACATACACACCTTTGCATTTCATGCCCTCTGTGAGTTAAGCCTTGAATGAAACATTATAAAACTTCCCAAAGAATTTTAAGTCTAATTGGTTCAAAATAGAGACAATTCATAAGAATTTTGAATTCAGGAAACAGGGCTAATAAAATATTATTCCCATTTACTCTATGATTTTAAGGGCAAGATAATATTTGAATTATTGGAGAAATAAGAATTTGAAATATTTTATGATTATTAACATCTTATCTTTGTCTCTAAAATCTCATGGATGTAATTAAGACTAATAATGATGAGACATATAAGATGGTACAAAGTTGTAAGCTTGCTCTCTTCTTGTGAAAAACACTGCTAACCAAAAACAATTGATAGCCATGGAGTTTGAGACCTATTATTTTCCAAAATATCTCCCAAGAATTTTGTCAAATTCATGGTAAATGTTTCTTTTCTTTTTTATTCTTATTCATGTATCAGCTGCCTTTTTTCCTCTGTGTTTACTTTTCTTGCTCAAAGATCAAGCCTTAACCCCAATTCACTCTGGAGCTCATAGAGTGGACAACAAGTCCGCACCCACCAAACACAGAGTGGATGTAAGAACTATTTAGTAATTGTTTCTCTTTTACCCAAGAACCCTAAGGGTCTTCCCTTCCCAGTTTAATTTTTTTAATTAAAGGGGCCATCTCTTGAGTAACTTAAAGAAGCCTATTCACTGAATGTGTGTATCTTGCTCAAAGTAAGATTGTGATAAGACCTAAGCCTGAAAAGGCCAGGGTCACACGTTGCATTCTTGACCATCTCTACTTGTCCTGATGAATATCATGCCACTGGACCCAGATGGCTCAGGAGAAGAAGGTGAGGTTGGTGACCTTGCACAGCCCTCCCTCACTCAAATCAAAGTCAACTGCAAGTTATATCATCATCTTGATGTCATGATCTTCTTCTAGAATGAAGGACAAACACAACAACATTCATGTATCCCTTACTTTTAAAACAAGGTTCAAATCCCCTTCCTCCTCCCCCTCTTCACCTCCTCTCCCTCCCCTCCTCCTCCAGGGGTTGAAGCAGACTTCTCACAGAGACAGTAGTATGCTGGCACAAATCACCTGGTCCAAGGGAGGAAGGGAATGAGATGGAGTTGGAAGTGACCTTTGAGATATTCAAATTCAATTCCATTTCATAGACAAGAGACCTAAGGACCAGAAAGGTCACTACACACTGTAGTTGAAATTTCCAACAGGTGAGGGATCTACGATGCCCCAGGGTTGGGAATCTTTTCATCTATGCCAAATCCAAGCCCATATATTCCTGAGTAGATGAGTCTTAGACAGTCACCTGAGTTTCTGAGGTGCTGTGATTCCTCCTACCCCAAGCTCCCCAGCTAATTCATGTGAGAGAGATTTGGGCCCAGTGTTCCTGCGACCTGGCTCAGCTTTCCGTATATTGTTATTCCTCTCTTGGATAAACTGTGTCCCCACCTTAAAAAAAAAAAAATACATAACTCAATGTGTGAAGGAGCGAGATATTTGTCCTACCCATTCCTAATGGCTCTCCAGAGATCTGCTGTTTCAGTTGGTAATGAAAGTATTTTCTTATCTAAATGCAGTATAAAAAATTCCTTGAGTGAAATTATAGAAAAGACACTGGAGAATTGTGTCTCCCTCACAGGAAAGTAATCAATATATCAGTCTTCTCCTTTTTAATGAGACCCCATCAATAAACTCTTTGATCACCAGAGAGCTCCTGATATTGAATTAATGATTCCACAAAATCACTTTCCCCTGTAACCAGACTCTCCCTTTCCATCACATGACTTTTATGGAGGTGAGGAAGCATTTTAACACCCATTATCCCCTTTGACACTCACAATAGTCTGGTGTGGGAGGTGGCCATACAGGTGAAGAAAGCACCAGTAAACACCAAATGAATTTCCTAAGAAAAATAAGGCAAGATATAAGAGAATTCTGAAATCATGGAATGTCAGTGCTAATATAGTAGAAGTGATTATCACTCTGGGACCCACCTCATTGTATAGAATATAAAACTAAGATACAGTTTAGAATAGGGAAGGTCAGAGCTGGAGGGGCCTTAGAGCAGGAATATGTATCTATATGTATGTGTGTATAAACACACTCATATACATATGCACATATATGCATATTTGTGTGTATATTCAAAAATACATGTGACTTAGCTTAACAAGGATCTAATTATCCATCATTAATTCATCTGATAACTGTTTTTTAAATGCTTACAAGATGTCAGGCATTAAAGGTGGAAAGAAAAAAAAAGAAACAATCGTTGGCTCATGGGGCTTACCTTCTACTGGGAGAAAGTTATCATAGGTCCTGGGAGGTGTGTCCTAAAGAGAGAAGAGAGGAGATAGGGTGCTCCAAGCATGAGGTACAACCTGTGCAAACACTCTGAGAGGTGGCATACTGAACTCCATCAAGAATTAGGGCAATTTGGCTGGTACATGTAATGCATAGGAAAGTGATGTAAAATTGGTGTGGAAAGTGACTGGAAGTTGACTGCAAAGGGCTTTACATGACAAATGCCAGAGTTTGCATTTTCTTCTAGAAGCACTAGGGAGACAAAGACCATTCTTAAGCAAGAGAGTATCCTTATTCAAAGCTGTGCTTTAGCAGGGTCTTTTTGGTCAGGATATAGAGGACGAAATGAAGGAGGAAAGATGACTCTGACCCCTGAATCCCTCTGGGATGGGGGTCTGGGAGCAGGGCAAACATAATCCCCATTGGCCTGAGGACTCCACCAGGCTTCTCCATGCCAGGCCAATGCTCTCTCTATTCCACCCCTGCTCCCTGGAAACTGGCACACATGCATAAACAACCATGCTACACACACAAGCACACACATGTACACACATGTATGCAGGTGTACACACACACACACACACCCTCCAGGTTTCAGAAGGGTGTAGAAAGGCAAATTCCTGATGTTGCTTCCACACTTTCAACTTTATTTCTTCTCATGCAAACTGGCTGCACACTCCTTGTGAAAGCAGTCCTGTGCCTCCTTTATGGCTGATAAGTGCAATTAATCACCCTTCAGTCTCTCTCCTGATAAGTAACTGTCACACATCTCCAGGCAAATCATGTCAGACCACCATTAAAAACTGAACAATTGATGAACTTGCTGTCTCTTCTGAGGAGTCAGAAGTTTACTTCTCTTCCATGACCCCAAAATGTTTCCACAACAGCAAATACTATCATACGAGGTCCCTTCCCCTAGTTCCAATGATCCATTTCTTATATAAGCCATTCAGTTACGTGAATTATCAGGTTTGCTTTATTCAAAGCTGAACATCTACCATGAGGTTCACTGGTGGGTGATCTCATGGCCAACTGGTTCTTCCAGGGCAGAAGCCAGGCCTCTCTGTAGCTCATGTCTCTCTTTTCTCACCCAGGTAAGCCATCTAAAGGGAGGAAACAAGCTTTCCTTAAAGCATTTCCTCACATCTGAGGTCAGTGGCTCTCTCCAGATCTAAGACCTTGGAATCTAGTTTTCAAAGTTGAGACACTGGTTTTCTGAAAATGAGCAAGAATCACATCACTTGAGCATCTTCTGCAAGGAAGCCAGGATGCAGAGGACAAGCCCTGATGGTGTCACAGTGATTGCCCCTGAAGGGGAAGCCAAGGAGTTCCCTGGGAATAAGATCCACCTCTCCTATTCCTCCAGGATCTATCTCTGGAGCCTCATTATCGTTGCCCTGATCGACCCTTTACACATAGGACCAGAAAAGAGTCATGAATGAGAGACTAAATGGGGAGTCAAAATTGGGGTTCATTCCTAAGCCCCAAAGGGGTCAAGAACTAGAAGCAATAGAAGGGACGGAGTGAAGAGAGGGAGAGCGTCAGAGAAAAAGATTAGTGAAATCAAGGGAAAGTTAACAATTAAACATGTCCCCAAGTGAGCAGGCCAACTGGAATGGTAGAGTGTGCTGCTACTGCAGGTTTTTAAGTGAAGGCTGGATACCCAGTCGCTAGACACATTGTATATAACAACAATGAAAAATTAGTCAATACATGAATCAGTTAACGTGTATAGAATATTGAAATCTACTAAGCATTTTGCATATATTTATTCTTCATAACCATGGGAGGTAGGTACTATTATTATCCTTCATTTATAGATGAAGAAACTGAGGCAGAGAGAGGGTAGGTGATTTGTCCATTGTCACAATGCTGGTAAATGCTTGAGAACAAGATTAGAACTCATTTCAGACTGATTCCAAGTCCAGAATTCTAAGTACTGAACCACCTACCTGCCTGAAGTATAGATTGAATCCGATGTTCTCTAAGAGCCCTTCAAACACTGAGATTAAATGATCTTCTAAAGTCTAAACTCTGTTTTAACTCCCAGAACCTCACTATCCTTATCTGTAAAATGGGTCTGATACTGATGCTCACACTACCTACCTCACAGGGTTATTGTGTGAGTCACATGTGATAGGCTGAAACCTTCCAGAAGTGGACTTCCTCAGCACACATTGATTGAGATATGCTGTGGATAGAGCCCTGTGGGCGGCTTCTGGTGGATGAAAAGGGGTCAAGGCCAGATAACAGACAGAGCCTGGATCCAGACTGTGTTGCTATCTCTGACTGCCTTAAACTTCAGGCAAAGCAGGATTTTTGATGCTGTCATTCTAGTAGAATGACAGGTGAATCTGCCTCCACAGGGCTGGTGATCCAGGATTGGGGCAAACATGGAGACTCCTGAACTTCATTCTTCCCATCTGAAAGGGAACTTTCAGCCAAAGGCGACAAGCAGAGAGAGTGTGGTGAGCCTGTGTACCCAGACTCCTGGTGCCATCAAGAATGTGTAGGCTGACTGCTGTGGGAGAATGTTCCTTTCTACCCAAGATTTCCTCCTACCCTCCATCCCATCTGAACTCTTCAGTCTGCCCCTCGCCCAAATCAAATGTCCCACATACGCACAGTTTGAGGCCATCAGTATTATTTGCAGGTTAACAGCATTTATTATTTTATAATATCTGAATGAGCTACATATGTTATAATATAATTATTGGGTATGAAATCAGAAGGGCTGTGTTTGGATACCATTTCTATCATGCATTAGCTGTGATTTGGGACAAGTTATGGAAACTTTATGAGCTTCTTTTTTTATGTAGAAAATGAGAAGGCTGGAGTAGATGGCAGTATGAGAAGTTCACCACTTCTGAGGAAGTAAGGGCTGAATTTGTGTATGTATGTGTATATGTGTATGTATATATATATGTATGTATGTATATACACACATACACACATGCACATGTATACATACATACATACATATCAAAAGCCATTGTGGCATGCAGTGGCTCAGTGGGACTGATAACTACATCCTTAGAACTGGCAAATTTTTCAGTTAATATTAATCTGTGAAGGTGAATTGCCCAGGGAAATAAAATCTGGCTGAAGTGAGTGTAGGTAGAAAGGATGTCAGCATGCCAAATCCAAGGTGTAGACCACTGGACGGCAGGCATAGTCAGTTCATAAAGTAGAAGCTGTTAAAGTACAATAGTGGAGAATTTTAGAACTCCAAGGGATCACAGAGACCATCTAGAAGCAGGTTTAGCTGAGCTGGAATCCCCTCTGTATTATCCTTGACAAGTGACCATACAACCTTCACTTGAAGAACTTTCATGATAAAGATCTCACTGCCAATAGAAGCAGCTCTTCTTACTTAGGAACAGCTCAAATGATCAGGAATGTTTGCCTTGCGTCATATTTAAATCTGTCTCTCCACAGTTTCTCAAGACAGGATTCAAGAATTCTGATTGGAACAGGGGGGAAGAAAGATTTTTATATCGCTTTTTCTGGAAAATAGTTTTTTTCTGTTGTAGCCTAAGATGGCATTAACTTCCTTGGCCACCACTTTGTATTGATGTCTCTTACTAAGCAGCAGTCTACCACCCTGCTTTCCTCCTCAATCTTATTAATGGGAGATTTTGTCTAGCTACCCATCCCCCTCCTTTATCTGTCAAGTTGTTATTTTACACGGGCACACACACACACACACACACACACACACCTACTTTTCTCCATTATCTTGTACTTATTATATAAACATTTTAACTACATCTATATGTCTGCAGTCTATCCTCTCCCTGCCCTTTCTTCCATAGAAGGATTGGAAGTTGAGGACAAGGTCTACTTAATTATATCTTTGTTTCCCCCAAACTTAACACAGTTCCTGGTACATAGTATGTGCTTAAAAATGTCTATTCATGTATTGATCAATACAATCTAATGTTACAACATGGATAACTCAATGTAGGGAGATTAAAGGGAAAAAGAGGTACCAAGTGGCATGTTGAGTCAGAGTCATGGTGAACATTCAGGAATGGGCATCAGCAATGACAACTATCACATGGCAGAACCAAATGCTTCCAGGCCCCCTTTGACTGGATACGATGGCTTAAAGGTGCCACCTTCTTCACACACACCCCGCCCTGCTCTGTAAGACAAGATGCCAACATCGTTGCTTCATTGTTCATCAAGAATAGTAATCATTAGCAATCCAATTTTAGTACCATCTCCCCCACAGGTAGAACTTATGTGATACTTAAAATACACTCACTTTGACTTGGAAATTTTCATTAAGTATTTTATGCTTTTTAAAAGGAATGTAACAGGTCTCTCTAACGTGCATATTGTTGAAGATGCCTTAATTAGCTCTTCACCTGAGAGATGATTCAGACCGGGGCTAAACTATGAAATAAACATCTAATTAGGAAGACTTATTCAATGGTGTGTCTGACTAGACAGACAGGGTTATGCAAACCAAAGCTCTTGCTCAGTGTTGGCACTCCATGGAAGAAGAAAAAAATGATCCTGTTTCTAAAGGAGGGTCACTGAACCCCCAGCGTAGTTCTCATCTTGCTTGCACTAAGGTGAGATCTAAAATGCATCTGGCATTCAAGGCTGCAGTTGACAGTCTTGAGGCATTGTCTCCCTTTTGTTTCAGGGAGGAGTTTTTAATTCTGAATTGTACAGTGAACAAGCATCAATCTGTTGGATGATCACATGAAAGTATATTTAAAAAAAGGTCTTTAGGTAGGACCCTGAAGTGAATGTTCCTGGGAACATTAAGCTCGTTTCTAACTTTTGTCATTCTTTAAATACAGATTTGCTGAGCAGTATTCTATACTCAGCCATGCTGGATTTCTAGCTGTTTCCTGATCTTGCCCTGCAGTCTCCTGCTTTGCTTATTGTGCTCAGGTGATGCTTGATGCCTGGCATGTGTTCCCACTTAAACTCTGCCTTTTGGAACATCTGCCTATATTCAAGGTCCAACTCAGGTTCACTTACTTCAATATTTTTTTTTGTAATTTAGTAGCATTGTGCAGTGTAAAGAATTTGGGGTTTGAGGATTTGGGTTCAAATTCTTACCCTGCCCATAAAGAACAGAGAAATCTAGAAAAGTCAAGGAAAAATAGCTGCTAGGAGAGTATCAAGCAGGGAAGCAGCAGAGATCAAGATATGTTAGGTAGGTCCAGTAGAGAATGGGGGAGGGTGAACAGATGGAGAAATGAAGACAGAGAGACAAACAGACCTGACAACATCAACAAGCAATATCAGTGGCCTGGCACCATTTAAAACAGACCTGTCACTCTGAGTACAAATAGTCTTTGGATTTTCCCATGAGAGAGTTTTCATTTGTTAATTTTTCCTAATTGAGAAAATAGATCCCAGGTTCATGGGGAAAATATACATGTCTACTTGTCTTGAAATATTACTTTGTGAAATACCATTGCTTTCAATGAATTTCATCCTTTGGCTGACTAGTAAAAGTAAACACACTGACAGGGGCTCATGAGTTGCATTTTTTTTTAAAGTAGGATCAGAGTACCTTGACCCAGAAAAGTTTTTCTGGCAATTTTCTTTTTGAGACTTGGGGTACTTCAGTTGCTACATATAAACCTATGGGTTTGTCTTATTCACATCTTAGAGTGCAAATTCTTTGGAGGATCTCAAAACTTTGTATGTACTCCAGTGCCTTGCATAGCAATGCATAAAATGATGAAAGGTGCTTCCAAATGCTAGTTGTATTGTTTAAATATATGGAAATGGAACAGCTCTTAACACCAGCATTTGATTCTGTGTTAAACCCAAATCTGTTGGACAATGGTCTGCTTCATGGTGTTCTTTGAAATATCTCTTTGCCAGATAATGTTACTTTTAAATATTATGTTTAATTTATGGAATAAAGCAAGCATTTCACAGCAATACAATAAAAAATACAATTGTACATGAAACTGTATATCTATTATGCACAATTTGCTATTCCTTTCAAATATACAACAGAATTATCATGGAAATTGTTTTTTTTTCTTCCCCCTCCCCATGGTCATCACATACACACACACACACACACACACACACACACACAATTATGTTATACACACTTCTATTTATCAGTTCCTTCTCTGGATGCAGACGGCATCTTTCTTCATGCCATTTAGAGTTAATTTGGGTATTTATAAGAAACAAAATGGCTTACTTTCTCAAAGTCATTCCTAAAACTATACTGCTGTTACTGTATATAGTATTCTTTTGGTTCTGCTCATTTGGCTCTTCATTATTTCTTAGATACAGATATAGCAAATGCTGCTGTCTTAGACATGGTTCTACCAGACCCTTCTCCTTAGATGTAGCTTTTCTAGATGCTGCTCTCTTAGAGCTCTCTTAAATACCACTCTCTTGGCCACCCCTATGATAGATGCTGCTTTCTCAGTCCTGGTTCTCTTAAAGGTGGCTCTGGCAGATCCTGCTCTTTTAGATGGTCCTCGTAGATGCTGCCCTCTTAGACTTGGATCCACAGAGCATCACTCTCTCAGACAATTCTGTCTTAGACACTGATCTGTTGGACACTAATTAGGAGACTTCTCCTTCTTTCCCACTTTTAGCTCCCCTGAGATCCTCTATTAGTTCTTTCTCAAGGGAAGACCAGGCAGCACCACGCTCTTTTACCTTAGAGGTTCAACTCCCTCTTTTTACATCCCTTTCAGAAAGGACAGAAACTCTTGATTTGGGCTAGCATAAAAGCCTTCCTTTGGATTCTCTTGTCCTCTTCTCATCAAAGTCTTTCAACCTAAGCCTTTCAACCCCAACAATCGATTCTCAGCCCAGATGTCAAAGACATGAAAACAGAGCTGAGTCCCTCCCTCTAGTTTTAGCCCTCAGACAAACTTTTTCTTTGAACTTTATTTATTTATTTGTTTGTGATCCATGTGCCTGGTTACCTCTGGCAGGTACCTTTTACCAGTTTACAGTCAACATTTTATGTATCTCCCAATTTTACTCTCTGAAGGCAAGTTATACTATATTCTTCATAGCTACCAAATTACTCCCTCTTTAGAAAATAATCTTGTGAATTCTGACTAAAAAACACAAACAAAAACTATCTCTTTGTGACCAACCCTCTGGTGCCTCCAACGTCAGTGAGCTGGTCTTCAGATGACAAATATTAATAGCCCCACACTATTCTAGGTAGGTGGATTCTGCCAGATGTGGTGGTCTACTAACATAGGTTCTGACAACCAATTTGTCCTCCATGCCATGATGGGGCATTGAAAGAAGAAAATCAGTAGGAGAACACTGTGATTATTCCCTATCACTACCACTAGTATAGTTACTACTACTGTTTCTTCTATAATTGAAAATGCTGCTACTATTACTAATATTACTACTGATATTATTTTTAAAATTTTATGTATTTATTTTTAGTTTACAGAACTCAATTCCACAAGCTTTGTGTTTTGAATTTTCTTCCCCTTCTTACCCCTCCCAAGATGGCATGCAATCAGATATAGGTTCTAGGCTCTACATACACATTCTTATTAAACATATTTTCACATTTACTACTGCTCTTATTAATACTACTATTAATAGTAATAATATTAATGCTACTGCTAATAAATACTCCACAGGATTAATTTAAGGTGATCCAAAGTGGTTTAGCTCTATAGTGAACCTATGAAACACTTAAGATCTAGGAGGGGAGTCAAAAGACATTCCATGAGTGACACTTTTATGAACTGAATTAATAATATATAACAACAAATTTTTAAGCAAATCAAACACAGATTTGCTCATAGAAATGCTCAGTCATTATCACTGCATATTATAGAAAAAGAACTGCCCTGAACTGATCCTTCAGAATTCTGGAAAGATTGGTCAATGAAGCAACGGAAATATATCAAGCATTTTCTGTATTCCAGGTACTGTACTAGGCACTGGGGATACAATGAAAAGCAGAAAAAGAATCCCAGCCTTCAAAGAACTCTTATCCTAATGGGGCAGACAAAATGCCATAGACAGTTATACAACTAATGGACACTAGATAGATACAAGGCAATCTTAGCAGGGAATATGGTAGAAGCTGGAGACACTGAGAAAAGTCTCCTGTAGACAATTGTATTTGAACTGAAGCCTGACCGAAGCTAGGGATTCTGAGAATTAGAGCTAAGGATGGAGAGCATTCTAGGCAACATGAGGAAGTAGATGAGGTATACAGGGGCAGGTAGGACAAAGGTAGGAGATGGAGTAGCATATGCGATAAACAGGCACCATGCCAATATGACTGGACCAGGGAGTATATAGAAGACAGTGATATTTAATTTATTTAATGATATTTAATAATAATAATAATAATAATAACAGCAATAATAATAATAGGAAGATGGGAAGGGATCCAGTTGTAAAGAATGTTAAATGTCAGCAAGAAAAACTACATCACTGTAGGTTACAAAAAATCTAGTACATCCCAAATACCCACAAGTTATCTAGAATTGCATATTCAAAGTTTGTTATCCCCCATAAAATAAAGGTAAGAAATCTCCATACCATAAATATAACCTTTCAAATATCCCAGAGAATTCAATTAAAAATAAAACTTAGTTGAAATGAAGACATCCTCACAGCACAAACTTGTCTGTAAATCACTTGGACATTACCCTAACCTATGAAACTATAAAAAATATTGTTTTTTTCAGTAAGTGATGTTATGCTGAACATTTCAAACCTCCAAACTGCATATATGAAAAGCTTTCAAAACATAGAGACTGGGCCAGACAAACAAAACAAAACACAGGAGCAAGCAGATGAAGTCTGCATCATTCATTTTTCCTGTCTTTTATTTGACTTGTCTCAACAATGCTGTCTGTGCGCCAAGAGATGTGCAGATATTTTTTTCTGACTGTGGTATAGCCTGAAAAACATTACATATAAAGGAGACATAGCTGTATAATATTTTGTCATGTGACTGTTTCCAGAAAAGATCAGAAGGAAAAGATGAATGATAACACCAATACATGACTTGTGTCTTCCTTTAGCATCCTCCTCCAAGACACAAGATTGTTCATGGTAAAGGCACTTCATCAATGTTTTCTGTCTTCTGTTGTTGTATAAGCAAGCTCCTAATATTTGGGTTTGTTGTCTATGTCTTCTGAATTTTTCGACTTCCCTTGGTTCCACCACTATTATTGAGCAGCTTCTCTGGTCTCCTGAGTAGAAGAGAGGGAACTCATTGGTTAGCTGACTGGCTGACCACTCTAAATCTCCTTCACACTTGGGGGAAGTAATTTGTCTCATATTGCCAATATAGCTTTAAGCAATTCGTTCCTCCATTAGATTTTCTCTCTGACTGGAATTTTTAACATTCAGTGATTAGCACCTCATAATAAAAGCCACTTCTTAATTATAACAATTCCATTATAAAATCCAATATGCTGATTGTCTTTATTCACATTTCTTTTTCCTTAAAAAGAACAGAAAAAGCCACAGGGCTTAATTTTCTCCAGTGAGTTCATCTTCACGGAGCATCCGATGGAAATGATTGAAAAATGGGACCATTTATCTTAGCAAGGTAAATATTGTGATAAAGGACAAATTGACTTTGGTCATATCTGTGGAATTTAAAATGTATTCTGGCTATCACCTCGAGAGGAAGAGATGGGCAAGAGAAACAATACAAAAGTGAGTCAGGAAAGGTTAGTTCAAAGACCAGTTCCAGAGCTTATTAACAGTGGGACCCCCTGACTTCAATTCTCTTCCTGCCTGCCAACCTGCTCCAGAGGAGTAATAAGGTGCTCAAGTGAGATCATTCAAGAGATTTGCAATCTTAAAATATGGAATGAATGTGCATAATTGGCATCATTGAAACTTTAGAATATAAAGGAAATCACATTTAGAAGACAATTTTGCTCATGTCCTTTGGAGAAGACTTTAGAAAGATCTTTGGAGAGAAAGTTAAGTTCATTTCAGAGTTGTTACCATTCTAAGCTCCAGAAACCTTCTCTTTCCCAGAGGGAAAAGTCATGTTCTACAAAAATCAGGCAGGCTGCTAGCTTAAAGGACTTGGGAGGACGTGGGGGAGAAGAGAAAGAGAAGCACAGTTATAACTCATGCATTGGGAAGTATGGTATGTTCTCTTATTTAGTAAACTTTTATTACATCTACCCCATGACAGTGTACATCAGACTTCTTTAGAAAGTGGTCCAGAGCTTTGAGGTCAGTTCCTGACTCTGTCTCTTCCTAGCCATGGAAAATGAGGCAAGGAGGGATTTCTCCAAAACGTTGCAGCCTTTGCAGTAGAGAGATAATATGATTATACTCCCTACCTCACAGGGTGATTGTGAGAAAACCCCTGAAAACTGAGAGATCACAATAGAAATGGGGGAAGAGGCAGATATTTTTGCTGTTGGAGCTATGCTTCTCCAGGGTTTGGGAAGCCACACTGTCTGTGAACATCCATAGTCAAATTAGGTGTCTGCTTTTGCCTTATTTGTGGGGTTATTTGCATAAAAATAAATCCTATTTTTTCCGTTCATTTTGTGTTTGGAGGTTTCCTGTGATCCCCTTAGATGATGAAATGCAGACATGGAGTAAAGGTGTGAGCTGTTGAACAGCTTGTCTCAATTTATTCTCACACTTCTGCAGTCACAGGTGGATCATTGAGGCATTTTTATGCAGAAATGAATATCTGTGAGTTCCCGGAGCTACAAAGAGCCATTAGGGTTTAGGGAATGTTTTCATCTCTCTCCTAATTCCTTTTCATACCTCTCCCCCCACCCTAACAAAGTACTTTTGTAATCTGCAAGAGTAATTTCATACCTATGAGCTGCTAACCTTCTAAACCTTGCATTGGCATTTCAGAAAAGGTGATTCTTTTTTAGTGACAATGTACTTTCTTTGGAAGTCTGAAGTCTGAGAACTGCCAGAGTACATGGAAGCAACAATTGGATGAGACTGTGGAAAAGTAGTTTCAATCCAATGTAACAAAACCCAATAAGTATTTTCTAAATACTCATCACACATGAGACTGTTTTAAGTAAAGGGGGGGAGGGGGGACAGGAATATAAGACTGAAAAGTTCACAAGGAGCTTACATTTCTATTTTCTATCTATACATTACTATTTTCCCAGTGGGATAACAAAGCAGGGGAAGGGAAGAAGGTGGTATAGACAAATAAAAGAGAAAAGGAGAGGAAAAGAGAAAGATAAACAAGAAAGTGAAGAAGAGGAAGGAGGAAGAAGAGAAGGAAAGAGAGGAAAGCAGAGAGAAAGAGGAGAGAGGGAAAACGAGGAGAGAGAAGGGAAGAATACAAAGAATGAGAGGGAGAAAGAGATGTGGACGCGCGATCATTTGAGGCTGCCTAAGGCTACCAACTAAATGAAATCAAAGTCCTCCAGTTGGAGGTACCACAAGAGCTGAGCCTTAAAGTAAAGTGAGGATTGGAAGGGGGAAGGGTGAGGAAGAAGTGCTTTCCAAACCTCAAACACAACCTATGAGAAGGAATGTAGATTGCAAATGGAATGTCAGTTTCAGAAAGAATGAATGGACCCATTTGCCGACGATATAGCCCATATGAAGGGAAGTCATGTAAAGTCAGTCTAGAAAAGCAGGCCAGACTTGGAAGTCTTTCACTTTCCAAAGTAAAGATCAGAACTGTATGATACCATCCAAATAAATCTAAGCATCTACACTCAGTTGCACTTGTCCATCTATTTAAAAAATGACTTAAAAACATTGTTTCTATTTACTGGAAACAAAGAAGAGGACACATTATTCACTATGAACATGTGTTTTGTTTTGTTTTATGGAGGGAAAACTAGTTGTGATGGCACACAGGGTATGGATGGTGGGCCACTAAGGAACTACTTTTATAGAGAAGGAAAGCAAGATGTAGGGAAGAGAGATAAGACTTAAGTCAATGGATCTAGAGTGAAATCCTGGTTCTGCCACTACCTGCTTAGGAAAGTCATTTCTCTACCCTCGACCTTAGTTGTTTCGTATATAGAATGGCAGGATTGGATTAAGTGATCTCTCCAGTTCTCTCTGGCTCTAAATACTATGATTCAACTCTATGCTCTCCTATTATACTCTTTTCTACTATAACATCCAGATAACCAGACTGAACAGAATTATCATAAGCAGGCAACATAGTCCAGCAGGGGCTAAGTCCAGACAGGGAGAGAAGGCAGATTTCCCAGGCATGGGTTTTCATTGCACTTACAGTTGGGAGGTGTCTCTTGTCTTGGAGTCAAGCTCTCTGAAGAACTCAATTTCACAGGAAAAATCTGGAACCCACATAAGAGAGCTAAAGCGCAAAGAAGCCGTTCCTAATCCCCCTTAATACTATTGCCTGCCCTTTGCTGATTTATCTAGTTCATATCTTGTTTATATATAATTGTGCTCATGTGGCTTTTGCTATTAGACTGGAAACTCCTTGAGAGCAGGGTTAGTTTTTGTTGTTTTGTCTTTTTTTGCATTTTCAGTGTTTATTATAGTACCTGAAACATATTGTTCACTCATTAAGACATGACCAATTTTATGTGACTCCAAGGACTTTGAGGATGGGGCTTTCTTGGCAAAAATGTTGGAAAGGTTTGTCATCTCCTTATCCAGTGTGTCCCTATTTTACAGATGAGAAACTGAAACAAATAAGGGTTAAGTGACTTCCCCAGGGTCATACAGCTAGTAAGTGTCAAAGGCTGAATTTGAACTCAATCTTCCTGATTCCAGGTCTAGCATTCTCTTCACTACACCACTTAATTGTCCCCACCTGAAATACAGGGTTGCTTAAAAATGCTAGTTGATGAAAAATGAACTAAACAGAACCAGGAGAAAAATATAAACAATGACTATAATTCTATAATTTAAATAAAGTGGATCACTGAGTCATTATAATGGTAAATATTGGCCCCCAAAACAGTTGGGGAGATATGTTATTTTCTTTAAATTAGAGAGATGTAAAAGCCTAGCTGCATAATGTTATGTCAGGTGCTTTTGTTTTTGTTGTTGATGTGACTGCCATCATGGTTATGAGGGAGAGCTCATTGGCTGAAGTTGGCTGGTATATCTGGAAATAACTAGGAGGTGTTTTTTTTTTTTTAATGCATTAATGAAACATATTATTTAAAAATAAATTTAAATAAGGAAATTGGTTTATATTATTTCTAAAGTCCCTTCTATCTCTAAGTCCTATGGTCTTACTATCTTATGATTCTAGTGATGAATCCAGTCCCCCTTCTACTCCAGATTTAGCTAAGGAAGATGAAGATGAAGAACCAAAACATTAGATTGGAAGAGCCTACAGACATGAAGACTAGGCTGCATTCAGAGCATTTTAGTCTATATACACATTTTTGTAGGTTTTAGGGTAGATGCATTTTGGAATATATCTGAGTCTTGCATTAAAAAGTCTAAAAAAACCCCTAATACTTAGTGTAAATTTCTGTTATCTTATTTAGAAAAGGATCATTGTCATACCAATCTCTTTATATTTGCTGTCTTTCCTTTAAAAAGAGATAAGTATAAATGCATATGTAGGGCTATTTGTGAATATATACATATTCAGCATCATATTTGTATTGCAGTTTTCATTGTTATAGATTTATTATTAGAAAAGTAAACTTTTTTCTCATAGTTTCTTAAATCATCCACTTCGATGCATAGTGGGTCTTTTGGAAAATGTAGCCCCAGGGAGGGACAATCTGAGTACCTGAATTAAGTCACGTTAGGAGGCAAAGAAGAAATGACAAGAGTCTAGAAAGGGAGAGTAATAGCAAAAGAAGGGAGCTTGGACCACAGTCATGGCCTAGCATGGCAGGAAATCCAGAATTGAGTCAGGTGATCAACACTTGTAGAGTAAAGAAGGGTAACACCCATGTTACATCCCAGACTGGCTACCCAACATCCAGAGAGGAGCAACAATACCCAGTGGGAGGTCCGAAGAGAGATGTGTGGAATACAAATAGGTCAGTGAACTTGGATGTCATTCCTGGTAGATCATACAATGAAGGCATAATGTATTGTTTGAGTTTAGCAAGCTGAGTGTATGAAAAGTAAATTGGAATACCACGGAATACCATGGGGATAGTTTCCTTGGAGATGAGCAAATTCTTTACAAAGGCCAATCCCTTGCTAACCTTGTGGACTAAAAGAAGAGACTTGTCATTTTAGAGTGAAATGAGGTATAATAGAATTGATTTAATGACTAAAGTTAAAGAGGGTAATTGAGGCCAACATGAAGGATAGCACCTAATTGAGAAGATCAGGCTTTTGGCCTGGACTTAGGTTCTGATCAATTACTTGGTACAAGACAAAAAAAGTGATTTCTTTACAGCATAGGTTCAAAGCATAGATGACAAGCCTATCAAACTGTCACATTACATAAATCTGTTAGGGAGGGGAAGGAAATAGCTAACACATTAGATGACAGAGTCAGGATGCAAAACAGACTTCATAGAAGATAACATTTGCCCAAATCTAACTAAATTACATCGTATTTGGGTAACTCTGTCTGTGATTACTTGGTGAAAAAGAATAGACATTAGTGTCTACTCATCAAACTTAGAATCTTGGAGTGTTGCTTGGTCACTAGGATGTTATACAGTATCACACAGGCAGTTTGTTTCCAGATAGGACCTGAACCCACATCTTCCTGACAATGAAGCAGACTGCCAAGTTATTGCCCCATGCTTCCTTTACTGGGGACAGAAGTATAAACATAGTCATATGATTGGATTTTCTAAAATCCTCACACAAATACAGGACATGAATCATGAACCATTTATGTGAAAACAAAACAAAACTGTAGGTGTCAGTGAATAAGAAGGAGAGATGCAGGTATAATAATCACAAGGATAGTATGAGCTCAGAGCATGGCAGGGTGAAAAACAAAAGTAAAAGTCTAATGTGAACTGTCAGGGTGAAAGGAGCTAGGATGTACACGGATGGATGGATCATTGGTCTTGGAGTCAGAATGACCTGCATTAAAATTCACCTTCAGATACTTACATTATTTGACCTTGGGCAAGCCACTTAACCCCAAATGAGAGAGAGAAAGACACATACACACACACACACACACACACACACACACAGAGACAGAGAGAAAGAGAGACAGAGAGACAGAGACAGAGACAGAGAGAGAATATTCAGAATTAAGAGTCAGGGCATTGGTGCCCTCTGCTCTGGCCACTCATACAATTTCCATTGAAGGAGAGAGCTCTACTAAGAACATCTCATTTTTCACCAGGCTGCATAACTGTGAGATTTTTCCATGTGCTCCTACCTCTACCCTTCTATTCCCTTCTGTGTTTTTTCCCCCATTACATTTTAAGCTTCTTGAAGGAAAGGACTGTGTAAATGAACGTAAGGTAGAATTTTTGTTGTCTTCTTTCTGGAGTTCAGTTTCCCAGGGCTTAGGTTAAATTGTAACCATCTGAAGAACTGATCTCCTTTGAACCCTAATAATTCACAGTTTTGCTGAGTCATATAGGTTTTGTGCCTCCTGGCTCTGGCTCTGAGTCAATCAGGGACTGGGTCTTTCTTATATATTCTTATATTTTCATATACATATATTCTTATATATTCTGAGAAGTTGATATTTTACTTTAAGGGGTTTCATTAAGAGAAGGACCATTTGATTCTCTGGACCAGATCCTGGGTAGCCTTTTGTTAAGATCCCCCTGACTACTCAGATGTTGGTGTTCTCCCTGTCTGGTGGTGCATATAGGTGATTATATTATTTTGTTCAGACAGTTGGAACCCTGTCTGTTGAATCCCCATGGTAAATTCTCTGCTTACATTTTCAGTACTCACTTCTTTCTACTTATAGGTAATTAAAGTAAGATTGTTGACCCCTTTAACGTTGTCTTTCCTTTAGAAAAGCAGATCAAAGAACCTGTGCTAGCCCATCATTCTGAGTCTGCTAAGGTGTTTGCTAATACAGACTGTCTTTCTCTTTTTTGTACTTTTTGTATTTGTATATAGGGCATTTGATATAGTTCCTAACACACAGTGAGTGCTTAATAAATATTTCTTGACTATTGATTATTGGAATAGCTCAGGATTCCACATTTTAGGAAGCACAAAGAAAAATGTGCATGGGTCACTTATCTCTGGCCTCTCACCATCTTTGGATCCTAAAAGAAACTGGATTTTTTATCTTTGAAGAAGAGAATCCTCCAAACAAACTCACTAGTCGTCTTCAAATTTTTAAAGGACAATCACACAGAAGAGGATTTACACTTTGTTTGACATCAAAGGGTAGAACAAGGAAAACAAATGAAAGCTGCGGGAAGAAAGCATATTTAGACTCAATGTAAAAATGAGAGCTGCCCCTTCCCAGGTAATGCATACCATGTACAGCAATCGCTGCCATCAACCATCCAAAAAATCATGAGAAAGATTTAGGTGGTCACTTGTAAGAAATATTATCCATGAGGTAGCTGTGGAGGTCTTTACTGAGCTAAAGGAATCTCCAGCTAAGAATCCACAAAACACTTTCAAAACAGAGAACCTGGGATTGTTAGGATGAACAAGAAAATATTTGATCTGAAAGTTGTATCCATTTTTAACACATGTTGATAAGGAGGAAACTTTTAGCTTTAGTCATCAAAATGAAAGAAAGTTCTCAGAAAATTCTGAGAAACTAAATGTCTCAAGATGAGAATTTACATTACAACCTAATAGGAGATGATTAGAGGAGAAACATGGTGGTCCAGCTCATAAAACAAACAAATAAATGGGAGCAGAAAACAATCATATTTATTAAATGAGGGAGAATGTAAGGCCCAGGGCCCAGAAAAAGAAGTAGGAAAGAATGATCATTATTTCTGTAAGCAAAGGAACATGGGAACTGTGTTTGAGGAATGGATTGCCTTCTGAACAGACTGAGATCCTACCCAAACCTACCTGAATAAAATGAAGTTTCCTGAGGCTTGAGAGGAGACCTGGCTGCCCAGTCATGGCCTAACAGGAATAGGGCCAAAGGAGGGAACCAGGCACAACTCAAGGGGCCTGCATACTAAAGGTTCACATTAAGTGACTATGCACCAGGCCAAAAGCCTGTTCTTCAAACCAACCATTCTAAGAAAGAGTTAAGAAAAGAGAGGCACCAAGTACAGAAGAATGTCTAAAGTTCTCAATGTATCTAGGAAAGGAGGATTCCCAAGGGATAGATGCTTCTACTGTCACTAATTTGACAACTTAGCATAGTAGCGGGGTAGAGAGCTGGAAGGGACCCTAGAATATACAATTGAGAATATCAGAGCTGAAAGGGGTTTTAAAACATGGAATGTTTGGGGTGGAGCCAAGACGGTGGAGTTGAAAGATGCACCTACTTCAGTTCTTCCCCCACAGCCCATAAAAGATCTATAAAAAATGACTCTAAACAAATTCTAGAGCAGCAGAAGCCAGAAAAATGACAGAGTGAAAGAGATTTCCTGCCCAAGGCAGGCTGGAAGACAGACAGGAAAGGTCTATTGCACAGAGTGGAGAGAGGAGCACAGCCCACGGAGCCCAGTCCAGCCTTGACCTTCCCTTCTGGCAAGAATGGGAGTAGAACAGGCCTTGGGGCGGAATTCCCAGCAGCAGCTTTGGTTCTCAGATCCCTCAACCCACAAACGCCAAAGACATCTTCAAAAGAGAGTGAGAAAGTTTTTTTTACCTGGGTGAGATGGGAGCAGGGTGCTCCCCTAGTTCTGCCCCAGGCAGCAGCAGTGGCAGCAACATCCATTTTTGGAGTCCTTGAACTAAAGCCCCTGGGGGAACTGAGCTGCTAATCTGGGCTTCAGCCCTGAGTGGTGGCCCTGGGGTAAGGAAAAGCACTGGGTGGCATGGCGAAGCTGGTGGAGGCTCTGGAAAGGGAATTCTATTTGCAGATCCTGGGCAGAAAAGCTTTGGTAGCTCCCAGAACAGAGCCCAGGCCAGGAGAGGAGTAAACTACTCTCCCTTGATTGTGTCACCTTGGAGGAAATGAGAACTTACAGGTCCCCAGATTATACCCCTCTCTTGACAAAGGACTCAACTGTCAAGTAACTGACTGGGAAAATGCCCAAAAAGGGGAAAAATAAGACTATAAAGGGTTATTTTCTTGGTGAGCAGGTATTTTCTTCCATCCTTTTAAATGAGAACAATGCTTACCACCAGAAGAAGACCTAAAAGTCAAGACTTCTGCATCCAAAACCTCTAAAATAAATATGCAGTGTTCTCAGGCCATGGATAAGCTCAAAAAGGATTTTGAAAATCAAGTAAGAGAGGTGGAGGAAAAATTGGGAAGAGAAATGAGAGCGATGCAAGAAAATCATGAAAAGTGAGTCAACAGCTTGCTAAAGAAGACCCAAAAGAATGCTGAAGAAAATAACACCTTTAAAAATAGGCAGGCTCAACTGGCAAAAGAGGTCCAAAAAGTCAATGAGGAGAAGAATGCTTTTAAAAGCAGAATTAACCAAATGGAAAAGGAGGTTTAAAAGCTCACTGAAGAAAACAGTTTTTTAAAAATTAGAATGGAGTAGATGGAAGCTAATCACTTCATGAGAAACCAAGAAATTACATTCAAAACCAAAGAACGAAAAAATGGAAGATAATGTGAAATATCTCATTGAAAAAACAACTGACCTGGAAAATAGATCCAAGAGAGAAAATTTAAAAATTGTGAGACTACCTGAAAGCCATGATCAAAAAAAGAGCCTAGACATCATCTCTCATGAAATTATCAAAGAAAACTGCCCTGATATTCTAGAACCAGAGGACAAAATACATATTGAAAGAATCTACTGATCACCTCCTGAAAGAGATCCAAAAAGAGTAACTCCTAGGAATATTGTAGCCAGATTCCAGAGTTCCCAGGTCAAGGAGAAAATCCTACAAGCAGCTAGAAAGAAATAATTTGAGTATTTTGTAAATGCAATCAGGATAACATAAGATCTGGCAGCTTCTATACTAAGGGATCAAAGGGCTATTCCAGAAGTCAAACGAACTAGGATTAAAACCAAGAATCACCTACTCAGCAAAACTGAGTATAATACTTAAGGGTAAAAAATTGTCATTCAGTGGAATAGAGTACTTTCAAGCATTCTTGATGAGAAGAACAGAGCTGAATAGAAAATCTGACTTTCAAACACAAGAATCAAGAGAAGCATGAAAAGGTAAACAGGAAATAGAAATCATAAGGGACTTACTAAATTTGAACTGTTTACATTCCTACGTGGAAAGATAATATGTGTAACTCTTGAAAGTTTTCTCAGTGTTTGGGCAGTTAGAGGGATTATACACACACACACACACACACACACACACACACACACATAAACAGAGTGCAGGGTGAGTTGAATAAGAAGGGATCATATTTAAAAAAGTAAAATTAATGGGTGAGAGAGGAATATATTAGGAGGAGAAAGGGAGAAATGGAATGGAGCAAATTATCTCCCATAAAAGAGGCAAAAATAGGCTTTTTCAATGGAGGGTAAAAGGGGAGAGGTGAGAGGGAAAAAGTGAACTTTCTCTCATCACATTTGGTTTAAGGAGGGAATAACACGTACACTCAATTTGGTAGGAAAACCTATCTTACACCACAGGAAAGTAAGGGAGAAGGGGATAAGTGGGCTGAGGATGATGGAAAGGAGGTGAAATGGGAGGAGGGAGCAACTTTTGGGGAAGGACAATGTCAAAAGAGAGAATAGAAGAAAAGGGGGTCAGGATAGGATGGAGGGAAATATAGTTAGCCTTACATCACATGACTGTTATGGAAGTCGTTTGCAAAACAGCACATATATAGCTTATATGGAATTTCATGTCTTCTCAGTAGGGATGGAGGGGGAGGGAGAAAGGGAGAGAAGTCAGAACTCAAAGTTTTAGGAACGAATATTGAAAATTGTTTTTGGCATACAATAGGGGAATAAGAAACACAGGAAATGGGGTATAGAAATTCACCTTGCTCTACAAGACAAGAGAGAAGATGGGCATAAGAGAAAGGAGGGTAGATTGGGGGAAGGAGTAATTAGAATGCATGATGTTTGGGGGTGGGGGAAGGGGAGAGATTGGGAGAAAATTTGGAACTCAAAATTTTGTGGAAATGCATGTTGAAAACTAAAAATAATAAAAAATGAATGAAAAAAACATGGACTATTGTAGGTGGGAGGGACCTTACAACATGGAATGTTGGAGAAGTTGGGAGAGACCTCAGAGATCATCTAATCCAAAGCCATCCTTTTACAAATGATGAAACTGAGGATCAGAATGCAGGGGACTTGATCAAGGGTATATGAATTAGTAAGAAAGGCATAATGAAAAACTCGATAACTGAAATAAAATCACCAACAGTCCTTAAGCAGGTTATTTATAAGACTGTTCTGTAGATACATTATTTTGGGAAACACGGCAGCATGACACTTCCCTCCCTTTGAGCACAAGGTCTGGTGACAGAGGAGAGGCAGGGTTCAAGAAAGACAATGTGCTCGCCCTCACGGACAGTTCAGTCTGTGCCTTGGATGTCAAAAGTTTCAAGGGTCCCTTAATAGAAGCCATAGTTCAGGTTTTCCAAACTGTAAAGAACACAGTCTGCATTAGGAAGGGGTACAGCATAGAGGGAGAGACAGGGGAGAGCAATGGCTAAACTCATTGTATACCTTTGAGGCCAATTCTGGGATAAATGCATTTGTGTTCTTAATGACTAAATTCACACAATGAATTTGCTCCAGCCAAGGGCACTCAATATATTCAAGTTTCAGAAAGGAAGGGGATGGTTAGGCAGCAGTTTGTCTAAAAAGAAAAAGATCCAGAGGTCTGAACTTCAAGCATAATATAAGTCAGCGCTGTAAAGGGCAGTCGAGGAACGTTATTCCACGCGATCTTGGGCTATGTGGAGAGTCTTGGCTTAGAAAAACAAGGGGCAGACCCACTGGTCTCTTCCTAATTTGTTCTGTTAAATTCAGTGTGGGGTACCATGTTTTACCAAGGTCACTGAAAATCAAGGAGAGGACCCTGACGTGCTCACCCTGGATGGTGAAAGGATTTGAGTTCATGTCTTCTGAGAATGAAGGACCAAAGAGGAGATAGTTGGGAGAAAAGAACATTCAAGGGGCAAATGATAGCTTTCTTTATGGAAGGAATTCCACATAGAAGTTTTCATGTTTTACATGTGCTCAGAAGATTGAATCATGATGGAAGAATAGGTAGAAAAGCAGGTAAAAGTTACAAAGAAAAAAAAAGACTTGGCTTGAAAGAAGACAGAATTTTCAGGCAAAGACAGTTTTCCACAAGAGGAAAGAATGCCTCAGTGGGTAGAGAGTTTCCCTTCACAGGGAATCTTTTAGCAAAGAGTGAATGGCGACTTACTTGTCAGGCGGATTAGAAAGATAATTATTTTTTCAGTTATGAATTGGACACATCGTCTAGTTAAGGTTCTCCTGGCTCTGAAACTGGTGGGATTTAGAAATGCTATTATTATGTGGTTGTGTCTGGTGTCTATGGCAGCAGATTGGACTAAGAAACTTTGCCCTTGAGGGCCTAGGTGATTGACAGTGATGGTGACTGGTCAACATCTAGGTGACATTACTGAACAATGACTGATAAGATTTGCATTGCTTAGCTAAAGCCTGAATTGTAAAGCATTTTTAAAGAAAAGCAATTAATTAATTTTTATTATCAATGGCAACCTGAGCATAGAACTACTATAACACGGAATTTAGTGTTATAAAAACCACCCAGTAAAGTGGTTCTAAACTTGAACCTGGAGTCTATAAACTTGTACATATGTGCATATGTATATGTTTACATGTGTATTATTGTATATGGATATTATATATGTATATATACCTAAGTTTTTATATGTGTGCACATGCATGTCTTTATAGATATACAGCTAGAAATAGATGTTAGATATTTGATCGATTTATATTTATCTTTGACAAGTATATAAATGCCTGATATATATAAAGGACCTAAATATAATCTAAATATATAAACTACTCTGATTTTGGCCATTCAGTTAGTTCTAAATCTATATATTATGCTGATCCTATCCATATGGTTTCACCAAAATAGCATGGGTGACTTAATTAAATTCTTCATCAAAATTCTTTACTAAAATATAGATAAATTATGGCATTCTTCAGATCACAGTGAACATGTTCAGCTGATTCAGGAAAGTTGTAGGAAAGTATACTTTTAAAAAGTTTTAATGAAAGGAAATCACCTTTGTCTAAAATTAAATGGTGTAGATTATATATAAATCTATATACCTATAGATTTATTAATACAGATAAATTCACAGCTATAGATATAATTATAGACATGGGTATTTATAGAATTGGAACATAGCTATAGGTTTCTTTAAATATCTGTATTTATTACCCCAAAGCATTTTAAACCTCCAAGAACTGAGAAAGTCCTAAAACATGAATTGGTCCATCAGGAGAATCATTTTGTGTCCATTCTGAGCTCAAGCTGCCATAATGTTTTGCATGCTTTGCCATAAGAGATATTCTTTGCTCTCCGAGTGAACTCAAAATGCCCCTTCCTGTGTCAGCACCTGAGGCCAAATGACACTGATCAGGAGCATTCTACTGTTTATGACCACCAAGGCCAAGGTGGTTTGACGCAGACACTATCTTGAATAGTGGGAGTTTTCTTATGTTATATTATCATGTTATTGGTGAAAAACAAAAACAGACAAGAACAAAAAAAAAAAAAAACAAAAGAAAACCATGGATATCCTACATCTATAATTTCAATTGACACCTTGACATTCTCCTATCTTACTTGATTTATAAAATATTCAGTTAGGAACATCCATTTTCATATCATGAGTAACCACATGAATGATTTTTTCTGATACAGGCATTCTGAGTCAGGAAGGAGGGATGAGAGGAGGAGAGGGGACTGCTCTGAAGATGTAAGATCTACTTTGTCTGTCCATCCTTGATTTCATGGTCTTACAGAGAGCTCCCCTGCATTTCTTCATATGTACACTCGGCAAGCTTTGAGAGAAATAAGTATTCATATTCAACTTAATTTTTTTTGCCTTTCTAAGAATGAACTTAGTAATTGTTGACACTGTGTATATATCTATTTCTATCTATACGTATATATACATAGATATAGACATGCGTAAATATATGTAAGCATGTGTAAATATATATCAATCTATACTTGTATATATGCTTGACACTATATATTGATATATATGTATATGCACATTTACATATACACATACACATATGCATATACACATATACATACATAAACACATACACATATATATTTGTACATGTATCTTTCTATCTATAGATATTGATAATAATTTAAAATCATTTGATCCCCAATAAGGGCCAAAGCCTGAACTAATCAATCAGAAGAGCTACCATGGTCTAATAGACATGTTTTGCCTGCTCTGTATAGCAGACATACTTTTCTCTGCTCTCTGAGTGAATTCAGAATGTCCCTTCCTCCATCAACAACTGCAAGGCCAGCTGAAGTTGACCAGGAATAGTATTATTCTGCTTATGACCACAAGCCACCTGGGACCAGACACTGTCTTGAGTAGTGGGACTTTTCTTTTGTTGATATTTTATGGACATGTGCTATGTCCATAGCTACACATATATCTCTATCTCTCTATATCTCTGTCCATCTATCTATCTATCTATCTATGTATCTATGTATCTATCTATCTCCAAATGTTCACATGAACTATCTGTATTCAATCATGGTAGAACATTACAAGCTCATATTGGTCTGATCAGTCACAGTTGGACACATTGAAACAAGTTTATCATGGTGATGTCCTTTTTCTCCTCTTCTAGAAGGAAGGACAATAAGCAAGCAAGCAAGCAAGCAACCATATACATATCTATCTATCAATGTAAAACCCATATTCACTCAGTACTTCATTGTTCCAAGCCTTGCTTATCAATCAGTGTTGCCAGAGGCTGTGGCAGGGAAGGAGACATCAAGCCTGCAGGTTTTGATATCACCTGTTCTTTGGCCCATACATCTACCTGCAAATTGTCACCTTGCTACCTTGGGGAGGAACTGGGATACAAGGGCCCAAGGTCTGTGACTGAACTGGACTTATCTGAATTGTTTAAAAATTTTCTATAAAAGCTGATCCCATCCGGAAGCCATTGCTGATCTTCAGTCTTCAGTGATCAATCTGTCAATGTCAACGTATTGCTACCTTGACTTACTTCTTTTTTTTAAAGAAAATAATTTGTTTTCAGTTTTCTACAATCACTTCCATAGATTTTCTCCCCCCCTTTCGCCATGGGATGGCATGCAATCTTATATGGGTTCTACATGTACATTCTTACTAAATACATTTTCACCTTAGTCACGTTGCATGGAAAAATTAAAATGAATGGGAGAAACCATGAGAAAAAACAAAACAAAATAAAATAAAGCAGAAGAGAAAATAGTCTTCTTTACTCTGCAATCCAATCCCATAGTTCTTTCTCTGGATGTGGATGGCATTTTGCCTCAAGAGTTCATTGGGAATTTTATAGGTCCTTGCATTGGTATGAAGGGTTAAATCTGCCAGAAAACTTCTTCCTACACTGTGGTTGTTGCTGTGCACATAGTTCTCCTGATTCTGCTCCTTTCACTCAGCATAAATTCATATAAGTCCTGCTAGGCCTCTCTGAAGTCTTCCTGTTCATCATTTATTATAGCAAAATAGTATTCCATTATATTCATGTGCCACAACTTGTTCAGTCATTCCCCAATGGATGGGCAGCCCCTCAATTTACAGTTCTTGGCCAACACAAACGGAGCTGCTATAAATATTTTTGTAAATGTGGGACCTTTTCCCATTTTTATGATTTCTTTGAAATACAGTCCTAGAAGCATTATTGTTGGATTAAAGGGTATGCACATTTTTGTAGCCTTTGAACATACTTCCAAAATGCTTTTCAGAATGGTTGGATCAACTCACACTTCCACCAACAATGAATTAGTGTTCCAGCTCTCCCACATCTTCTCCACATTGATCCTCTTCCTATTTTATCATGTTAGCCAGTCTGATAGGTGTGATGTAGTACTTCAAAGCTGTTTTGATTTGCATATCTCGAATCAACAGTGATTGAGAGCATTTTTTCATATGACTATAGATTGCTTTAATTACTCCCACTGAAAACTTCCTGTTCATATCCTCTAACTATTTATTAATTGGGAATGACTTGTATTCTTATAAACTTGGCGCAGTTCTCTATTTATTTTAAAAAATGAGAACTTTATCACAGACACTAGTTGAACAAATTATTTCCCAATTTTCTGCTTCCCTTCTAATATTGGTTGCATTGCTTTGTGTGTGTGTGTGTGTGTGTGTGTGTGTGTGTGAAAATCTTTTCAATTTAATGTAATCAAAATTATCCATTTTGCACTTCATTAGTTTTTCTATCTCTTGTTTGGTCAAAAATGTCTCCATTGTTCATAAATCTGACAAACACATTACTCTTTACTGTCCTAATTTATTTATAGTATCAAACTTTATACCTACATCATTTGTCCATTTGGACTTTACTCTTGTGTACGGTGTCAGGCATTGATCTATGACCAGTTTTCATCACACTATTATTCAGTTTGCCCAGCAGTTTTTGTCAAATAGGGAGTTCTTATCCCAGAAGCTGGGTTCCTTGGGATTATCAAACAGAAGATTGCTATATTCGTTAACTACTGTGTCTTGAGTATCTAACATTTCCACTGCTCTACCCCTCTGTTTCTTAGTCAGTACCAAGTGGTTTTGATGATTGCTGCTTTATAACACAATTTGAGATCTGGTAGGGCTAGGACACCTTCCCTAGAATTTCTTTTCATTAGTTCACATGATATTTTGGAATTTTTGTTGTTCCAGATAAATTTTGATGGGTTTTTTTAGCTCTATAAAATAATTATCTGATACTTTGATTGGCATGCAACTGAATAAGTAAATTAATTTAGATAGAAATGTTATTTTTATTATATTAGTTCGGCCTACCCATGAACAACAGATGTTTGTCCACTTACTTAAATATGACTTTATTTGTGTGAAATTGTTCTGTAATTGTGTTCATATAGTCCCTGGGTTTGTTTGGGCAGATTGACTCCCAGATATTTTACAGTGTCTAATACAGCTTTAAATGGGATTTGTCTTTCTATATCCTTGCTGTTGAGCTTTGTTACTAATACACAGAAATGCAGATGATTTATGTGGATTTATTTTGTAACCTGCAACTTTGCCAAAGTTATTTATTATTTCAAGTAGTTTTTTTACTTGAATCTCTGGGATTCTCTAAATTCTAGCCCTTGATTCTAACCCTAAATGTGCTTGATTCTAACCCTCAATTCATTATATCATCTGCAAAGAGTGATAAATTAGTTTCTTCTTTGCCTATTCTAATTTCTTCAATTTCTTTTTCTTCTCTTATTGCTAAAACTAACATTTTTAGTACTCTATTGAGAAACAGTGGTAAAAGTAGACTTCCTTGTTTCGCCCCTGATCTTGGAAATGCATCTAGCTTATACCCATTACACATGATGCTTGCGAAAGGTTTTAAGTAGATATTGTTTATTATTATTTTATGGAAGGGTCCATATTCCTATACTCTCCAGTGTTTTCAATAGGAATGTGAGTTGTACTTTCTCAAAAGCTTTTTCTGCATCTATTGAGATAATTTTATGTCTTTTGTTAGTTTTGTTGTTGATATGATCAATAATGCTGATAATTTCCCTAATATTGAACCAGCCCTGCCTTCCTGGTATAAATCCTACCTGATCATAATGTATCATTCTAGTGATAAGTTATATTCTTTTTGTTAATATCTTTTAAAATATTTTTGCATCTGAGAAATTGGACTATAATTTACTTTCTCTGTTTTGACTTTCCTGGTTTAGATGTCAGAACCATATTTGTATCATAAAAAGAATTTGGTAGGACTCCTTCTTAAATAATTTTCCCATATAGTCTATATAGTATTGGAATGAAGTGTTCCTTCAATGTTGTAAACTGAACTGGCCCAGGAGATTTTTCCTATGGAGTTCATTGATGGCTTGTTCAATTTCTTTTTCTGAGATGAGGCTATTTAAGTATTCAAGTTCCTCTTCTGTTAATCTGGGCAATTTATACTTTTTAAAAAAAATTCACCCATCTCATTTAGGTTGTCAAATTTATGGACATACAGTTAGGCAAAGTAATTTCTAATTATTGTTTTAATTTCCTTCTCATTGGAGCTGAGTTCACCCTTTTCATTTTTGATATTGGTAATTTGGTTTTCTTCTTTCTTTTATTTAAATCAAATGTGCAAAAGGTTTATCAGCTTTATTAGTTTTTTCTCAGAATCAACTCAGTTTTATTTATTAGTTCAATAGTTTTCTAAATTTCAATTTTAACAATCTCTCCTTTGATTTTCAGTATTACTAATTTGGTTTTAGTTGGGAATTTTCAATTTACTCTTTTTTTTAGCTTTTTCAACTGAATGCCCATTTCATTGAACTCCTCTTTCTCTATTTTATTCGTGCATTCAGTGGTATAAAAACTCCCCTAGGAAGTGCTTTTCCACTATCCCATAAGCTTTGGTAGTTTATTAATGGTAGTTTATTTTGATAGTTCATTAATGTCATTCTCTTGAATGAAGTTGTTGATTGTTTCTATGATTTGTTGTTTAAGTCACTCATTCTTTAGGATTAGATTATTTAGTTTCCAATTACTTTTTGGTCTATGTTTCCTTGGCCTTTTATTTCATATAATTTTTATTATATTATGATCAGAGAAGGATGCATTGACTATCTCTGCCTTTCTGCACGAGATTGTGAGGTTTTTATGCCCTAGTACATGGTCAATTTTTGTATATGTGCCATGTACCACTGAGAAAAAGACATATTCCTTTCTATTCCAATTTAATTTTCTCCAGACTTCTATCATAACTACCTTATCCAGAATTTTATCCACCTCCTTAACTTCTTTCTTGTTTATTTTGAGATGAGATTTATCAAGTTTGGAGATGAGGAGGTTAAAGTCCTCCATTAGTATAGTTTTGCTGTTTATTTCTTCCTGTAATTCCCTTAACTCCTCCTCTAAGAATCTAGATGCTATACCACTTGGAGCATATATGTTTAGTAATGATATTGCTTTGTTGTCTATGGTGCCTTGTAGCAGGATGTAGTTTTCTTCCTTAACTCTTTTTTATTAGATCTATTTCTGCTTTTGCTTTGTTTGATATTAGGATTGCTACCCCTACGTTTTTTACATCAGCTGAAGCATAATATATTCTGCTCCAACCTTTTACCTTTAGAGTGTGTGCATCCCCCTTTTTCAAATGTGTTTCTTTTAAACAGCATATTGTTGGATTATGGTTTTTAATCCATTCTGCTATCAGCTTCCATTTTATGGGAGAGTTCATCCCATTCACCTTCACAGTTATGATTACTATCTGTGTCTTTCCCTCCATCCTCTTTCTCTCCATTTATGCTTTTAGTTCTCCCTTCTCCTTTCCCCTCCACAATAGAGTTTTATTTTTTGACCACTGTCTTTTAGTCTTCCCTCCCTTCTTTCAGCCCCCATCCCTTTTACTCCCCTTTTCCATTACTACTTCTTCTCTCTCTTTGATCCTCTCCTCCCTTTTCTTTCCCCTTTCCCCTCCTACTGCCTACAAAGCTACTTAGATTTCTCCACTTAACTGAGTTTATTGTTCCCTCCTTGAACCAAATCAGAGGAGAGTAAATCTCAAACGGTGATCATCAATTTGAGTATTGTGGAAATACAATCAGGATAACACAAAACCTAGCAGCTTCTACATTAAGGGATCGAAGGGCTTGGAATAGGATATTCCAGAAGCCAAAGGAACTAAACTAAAACCAAAAATCACCTACCCAGCAAAACTGAGTATAACACTTCAGGGGAAAAAATGGTCTCTCAATGAAATAGAGGACTTTCAAGCATTCTTGGTGAAAAGACAAGAGCTGAAAAGAAAATTTGACTTTCAAACACAGGAATCAAGAGAAGTATGAAAAGGCAAACAGGAAAGAGGATTCATAAGGGACTTACTAAAGTTGAACTGTTTACATATCTACATGGAAAGACAATATTTGTAACTCTTGAAACTTTTCTCAATTTCTGGGTAGTTTGTGGGATTACATGCGCGCACACACACACAGAGAGCACAGGGTCAATTCAATAGGACAGGATCATATCTTAAAATAATGAAATTAAGCTGTGAGAGAGAAATACATTGGGAGGAGAAAGGGAGAAATGGAATGGGACAAATTATCTCTCATAAAAGAGGCAAGTAAAAGACTTTTTAGTGAAGGGAAAAAGGGGGGAGGTGAGAGAAAAAAACATGAAGCTTACTCTTATCACATTTAACTAAAGGAAGGAATAAAATGTACACTCATTTTGGTATGAAAACCTATCGTACAATACAGGATAGTGGGGGAGAAGGGGATAAGCAGGGTGGGGGGGGGGGATAATGGATGGGAGGGCAATGGGAGGAGGGAGTAATTAGAAGTCAACACTCTTGGGGAGGGACAGGATCAAAAGAGAGAATAGAAGAAATGGGGGGCAGGATAAGATGGAGGGAAATATAGTTAGTCTTACACAACACGACTATTATGGAAGTCATTTGCAAAACTACACAGATATGGCCTATATTGAATTGCTTGCCTTCCCAAAGGGGAAGGGTGGGGAGGGAGGGAGGAAGAGAAGTTGGAATTCAAAGTTTAGGAACAACTATTGACTACTGTTTTTGCATACAACTAGGAAATAAAAAATACAGGTAATGGGGTATAGAAAGTTATATTGCCCTACAGGACAAAAGAGAAAATGGGGATAAGGGAAGAGAGGGATGTTAGAATGGAGGGAAGATTGGGGATAGGGATAATTAGAATGCTCTGCATTTTGGGGTGGAGGGAGGGGAGAAATGGGGAGAAAATTTGGAACCCAAAAATTTGTGGAAATGAATGTTGAAAAGTTAAATAAATAAATTGAAATACAAAATAAATAAATATGCAATTTTCAAGATTAACAAGTATCATCTTCTCTTATAAGAATGTAAACAGTTTGCTCACATTGAATAACAAGCTTTTTTCTCCTGTTTACCTTTTTATGCCACCCTTGAGACTTGTTTTTGAAGATTAAATTTTGCATTGAACTCTGACCTTTTCTTCAGGAAGGTCTGGAAATATCTTCTGTCATCGAATGTCCATCTCATTACCTGGTATATAATGCTCAGTTTTGCTGAGTAATTGATCCTTGCTTGTAGTCCTAGCTCTTTTGCTTTATGGAATATCATATTCCAATCTCTCTGATCTTTTAATATAGAGCCTTCAAGGTCCTGTGTGATCCTGACTGTAGTTTATTGATATTTGAATAATTTCTTTCTGAATGCCTGCAGTTTTTTCTCCTTCATTTGATACTTCTGGAATTTGGCAAAGATATTCCGTGGTGTTTTTAATTTGAGATCCCTTTCAGGAGGTGAACAATGGATTCTTTTGATGATGATTTTTCCTTCTGTATCTAGGACCTCTGGGCAGTTTTCCTTGACAGTTTCTTGGAAGATATTGTCCAGGCTCTTTTTTCTTCATGGTTTTCTGGTAGACCAATAATTCTTAGATTTTCTGACTTGGATCTGTTTTTCAGGTGAGTTGTTTTCCCAATTAGATACTTTATATTTTCTTCTATCTTTTCATTTTTTAGATTCTTTTTGACTGACTCTTGATGTCTCATGGAGTCATTAGCTTGTACTTGCCTGATTCCAATTTTTATCAAATTGTTTTCTTCAGTTAACTTTTGCATCTCCTTTTCCATCTGTCCAATTGCTGCTTTTAAGGAGTCATTTTCTCCAGTTAGTTTTTGTACTTCCTTTTCCATTTGTCCAAATTTTCTTTTAAATTTTTCTCTGATTTCTTTTTTTTTTTTTTTAATATTTTTATATTATTGGACAGTTTTTCTTCTACTTCTCTAATTTGTCTTTTAAAATCCTTCTTGAGTTCTTCCAAGAATGCTCTTTGGGTTTGAGACCAGACTTTCTTTCTGAAGTGTCAGATGGGAGTACAGTCTCAATGCTAACCTCTTTGACATTCATGTTTTTGTCCTTGTCCCCATAGAAACATTCTGTGGTCTTTTCTGGTTTGCTTCTTGTTTATGATGATCTCTCTTTTCCTGACTTTAAAGGTGGATTTCTGCTTCTGGGGCACAGTTCTTGTGCTTAGAACTTGAAGCATTATGTATTGTGGTCTCTTATTCTTTCAACTAGAAGCTAAAATGCTGCAGCTTACCTGGTGCTGAGCTGGCTGTTGTGCCAAAGCAGAGTCCAGGTTAAATCTTTCTGAAATTCCCTGGAGTTTTCCTGTAGCTCATGGCATTAAGTGTGAGGGAGGAATAGTCTGGCCACAGGATGTCTCCTTTCCTGAGCTAGAGCATAGGTAAGCTTAGCTGTTAGTGAACCCCTTCTGTGCTAGTGTCTTCCCATTTCCCCTGACTGTGCTAAGGCATACCTGAGGTCCTGATGTTGGTGATTACAGGTTTCACCCACCTGGATCTCTCGATATCCTCCCAGTTCACTGAGGTGGAACTGTCTGGGACAGCTCTGGTCCTACACTCGTCCCCTTCAGCCACAGCAAGAGGGAACCCCCTTTGTGATTTTCCTAGCTTTATGGGCTAAGAGACTGTTTACCCCTTCAGCTGATCTCACTGTTCCAGACTTTTCCCTGGGGAAATATTCTCTGGGTTTTTCAAGGTCAACAAAGGAAAGAGGATTACCCTGCCATCTTGGCTCCCAAAAGTTCAAGTAGGTGATTTACAGACATTTATTCTGTGGGTTGGTAGTCTCAGGAGCAGCTGTTGCATTTACCTGTGGTTCTGTGCTTCTGTTTTGCTCAATTCCACTGGACTCCCATCCTGGACTGATATGTTTGAGATTCCCTGGTGCTGTTGCTGCTTCAGACCATCTGGGGTTTCCTGCTACGCTTTGCTATGGTGCTATGGTGCACTAGTACAGCCTGTTAACTGTGTGCTCCTCCAGCCTGTGTACCTGATCCTTCCCGTCAACCTTCCAGGCTGTCCTGGGTTTGAAATCTGGCACACTCTGTCTCCTATTGTATTCTGCTACTCTAAAATTTGTTCAGATTATCTTTTTAGAGGTATCTGAAGGAGTTTGTCATAGAGCTTAGATGAGTACTTGCTCTCACTCTTGTCATCGTAGCTCTTCTCCTTGACTTACTTTTAATATAATCCTTTTAATTCTCTTTGTCCTGAGTTTTGCCTTGCTAATCTCTCTGAAAGCCCAAATGGAAAAGTTTCCTGTTCAACATGTCTGCATATGTGCACATACATTTTTATTCATTTATGTGTCTATTTCATTTGTTTATAGAGAAAGAAATAAAATATGCACTGATTGACAGGTTACTTGCAGAATCAATCAGTCATCATTTCTTCAGACCCCACAGACCCTGTGCTGAACCCTGAGAACACCCATTTTAAGGAGAATGTTCAGTGTTGCCTTGTCTTCACTGCTCTCTAGCCTACACATCTGATTCTCTGGACTTTCTCTCCACTGTCCTAACAAAGCCCCTCACCCCATCCTTCACAGTTTCTGCTTTTGTGTTGTCTTTCCCCATTAGGGCAGTGACTGTCTATATGCTTTTGTAGCACAGTACCTGGCACATAGAAGGCACTTAATCAATGCTTGCTGCCCTCCAAGCAGGGCCTGTCTGTTGTCTTTCTTTGTATCCCCAGCAATTAGCACAGTCCTTGGCACAGAGTGGGTTCATAATACGTTTTTATTGACTGCTGGTTTCTTTTACAATCTGATTCATTTTATTTTATGTAGTTAAAATCACAAAGCTGAGAAATGCACATGCTCTACATACCATCTTCCAAAGAGTCCCATGATTTACAAGCAAGGTGAGGAATCTCTTGATTTGGATGGAATCTGAACCCCTAAAAGGAAAAGAGATCTGGATCCCCCAAAGGAAAAGTTCCTGGACTTTCCACAAAGACCCAAGTCCCCAGTGTTTATCTGGGGCAACTCTCCCTTCCCAATTAATAAACTGCCCTTTCATTGTCTGTACTTGGCCCCACCATAGACTGTCACTCTCTTAACTAGATCCCCTTTCTGTTACCAGACTTTTGTATGTAAGATCCATGTTGCCTCCATTAAGGTGCTCAGATTCAGTCTGGCCTATTCGCCAATATAAGGGTCCTAAAAGTTCAGTTTCCTTAAGAGTCTGGTCAATATGGCTGATTTTTAGAATCACTCCTTTTGATGGTGATCCAATAAACCTTGTTTTTAGCTGAAAGAAGGCTTGGGTTTAACTCATTTGGATAGGATCCCAGTACCCCTTAACCTCAGCACCCTGATCTAGTACACTACCTACATTGTACACATTGGGAAACTGAGCCCAAGAAAGGTTTACAGGGTAGATGGATAAGTTGGGATTGGGAACATAACCTTTATTTTCAAATGCAGAACTGGGCCCAAAAGGTTGCTGTCTCTCAACTAGGACTGGGTAAATAAATTACTCTTTAATTGAAGGCAACCAGGGGCTTGCACTAAAGAATAGATAAGACAGAATTTTAATTAGAATTCAACTGTTTATATGTAAATGAGGCCCACACATCTTGCCTCCCAGAAGTAAACCTTCAAGAAGCACTGCTAAATCCTGGCACCAAAATTTCAAAGGAGGCCAAATCTTCTTAGGACATTTCTATCTCCATCTCCCTCTGAGTCCCTCATTCTCATTTAGTGTTCTCCGAAACTAGACTCCCAAAACATCTAGAGAAGCTGGACATATGTAACATAGAGAAGAGAAGCTTTAGGGGGATATCAGTAAGCTGACTGACTGACTGATGTGTAAAAGAGTGCTCAGACTTTGTTTGGCACCAGGGGTCAAACTAGGAAGAATAGATGGAAGCATTTAAGCTTCCCAAATTTATTTGGCCTACTGCCCCTTTTAAAAAATTGTGAGAAATGTGCTCACACTAGAAAGGACAATTCTCTTTGTGAAGCCAGGAAAGGTCTTATTTTGTTTTACACTTATTTTGAATGAATGGGTAGCTCTCTAATGGAGGATGGTTGCTCAGACAAATGCAAGCCTTTTTATACTATTCCAGTTCAAATTTCCCTCTTGCTCTCTACTGGTTAGATGGAACCTTTAGAACATCCCACTTCCTGTTCTCTTACTTGATATATTTCCCCTCAAATTGCTCATTATGCATGTGTACAAGTTTCTGACCTAGTTCACTTCTTTCTCTTCTGGGGCCCAAGGTCTCCCAGGGCATCTTGGGTCATCTCCAGTCATTCTGATGATGGACCTTCAGATGGCTC